>NC_030442.2:10080000-10260000 GCF_001660625.3 Ictalurus punctatus
CAAATATTTTTTTCATATCCAGTCACATATGAGTTTGAAAAGGAAATAGAATGTGTTTCTCAGGAGATACTAAGAGCGTTTGGAGACACTGTTTTTGTTAGTCTTGCAGGGCCAAGCGTGATCTTTAACAGGAAGATACGTCTTTTCAAAAACAAATGCAAACGACACTACTCTCACAGGTTTTCCATCTAAAACCCACCCCAATTTCCTAATGACATCTTCTCAAGAAAGTCTTTAAAATGAACATTTATCAGAACAATTTTTTGCCTTGAAAAAGATTTGTTTTTGCTGCACCTAATCTGTTTTCCGCATATATAACATCCAGATATATTCTGTAATGGTGTATACTGTGAATGGTGTATTAAACTCTATTCAGATTGTAGTACATTTTCCATGCAGGGGGTAATGTAATGATTACCCTAAATAGTATTTCTTGTATTTTCTGTCATGTATGACATATTTTCACCTTTTACCAAATGAACGATATTAATAACCACAGGTCATATAATAGACCCTGCCCCAATTGGCATGGTGGTAAAGATTCCATTATATCCTGTGGAAAAAGAGGCTTTGTGCTTTTTCCTCAGTATAAAGAAAGACAATCCAGGAAGTGCCCACTAGTTTCTATCATGCCTTGCCAAAACTAGAACAAAACCTAGTACTGGCAGAGTTTCAAACATCGACAATAAATTATAGATGAGGTTTATGAGAACTTGTCAGAGAAGTGATGCTTCTGGGGGTTTTATGGAAGTTATTGAGTTCCTAGCACAGGTATAGCCTGAATTAAGGTTCTGGTCATGTGACCTAGTAAGGTCAACACAATCAAAAGGAGGTGTATGCATTACACATGTCATTTTTAGTGTGACAACCAAAGATTTGTATATCCATTCATTTTCTATATTTTTCTATATCATCTACATTTTCCTACAGGGTCTCAGGGAACCGGGAGCCTATCCCAGGGAGTATCGGGCACAAGGGGGGGGTACACCCTGGACAGGGTGCCAATCCATCGTAGGGCACAATCACATACACATTCACACACACTACAGACACTTTGGACATGCCAATCAGCCTACCATGCATGTCTTTGGACTGGGGGAGGAAACCGGAGTACCCGGAGCATGGGGAGAACATGCAAACTCCTCACACAGGGCGGTAATCAAATCCCCAAACCTGAAGTGTGCGTGCTAACCACTAAGCCACTGTGCACTCTATGATTTGTATTTACTTGGTACAAATCCATTATAATTATTACAGACATCCTCAAGCATCATTACTTAAGAGACATATGTATCAAATCATATCCCATCCAATATAGTACATTCCTGTACAAAAATGAAGCTTTTAATGGTCTTTACAACAAATCATTGGTGAGAAAATTAATTAATGCACTCCTGAGACCTCCTGTTCCACCATTTGCTTTTTTATTTCTGCTGTAGTGCACTGTTATATATATTGACCAATATATATATATTGGTTTAATTGCTGGCTGCAAGTTTACCCATAATGCTTGTAAATATGTAAAGAAATCAAAGGGAAATGCTATCCCATAATATGTTACTTTATCATGGCCCTTTTTTTGCCAAGGGGCAAACTTTAATTGTTGGCTTTTTAGATATCTTGGCTTACATCAATAGTACTGTATGCTCGCTGTCAGTGAGACAATGTTGTTTTTTCAATTGCCACCCCTACTTGACCTCTGACTTCATGAAGCATTGGATGTGCTAATAAAATTTCAAGGTACCTTCCACCTCACAGAACAGTTCCACCATTTTTTAAGCCAACTTTTTCACTAGTGTCTCCAGATGTGTATTCTCATTTGAGACTATTGTTGTCTAGCAATTGGTGGTCGTCATCATGATGTTTGCTGTCTTTTGAACGCAGACGGTGGTAAACGTGCTGTAACTTCAACAAGAAACTAAAAATACATTTTCTAAAATCAAATACTACTCTTAACGGGTATAGGTATCTTTTAATATTTCTGAACGATTAAGTCTTTGGAAGAATAAAAGAAACAACAATTTAATTCAGAGCTGTCCAGCTGGGAAGGGCATTATTATACATCACACTTAGAATGGGCTCATTTACAGAAAAGAGCCACACTGGAGGAAATAGGAGAGTCAGGCCTCATACATTGGGCCATTTTTCAGAGTCCGGTGATGATGGCAGAGATCCGATTTCCCAGGATGATAATGGAGGCATCACACTGTGGCTTGGCTTTAAACGCAACATTGGAAAAGTCTGACTTAGTATGCAGTTTTGTTTGTCAGCTTTCTCTCATTCTCTCTCTCTCTCTCTCTCTCTCTCTCTCTCTCTCTCTCTCTCTCGCCAAGCTAAACTGTCAAAAAGACATAATGAACTCCAAATCGCAAATATTATATAAGCACACTCAGTCGATAACCTAACATTCTCAATCACTATGAAAAATACTGAGGGTTTGTCATGGAAAATGTGGGATTATCAGCTCTAGTTGACAAGGAATGCAGTGACCCAGGGACCTAAGCAGTCTAAGCAGGGTGCTTATCATGCCCGACTCATTTTTGCCTGACTTACTGGTCAAGAATCAACATTTATCATCCCCTTTCACCATTCATCACACTGTCCACCTCTCCTCTCACCCAGCACTACAGCTTCACCTCACATAGCCTTTGTGCAAGTTCACAGCCTGGCATCTTGGGACTTCCACTCACAAAGTGGGCAAAGTGCAGGGAACAACTGGACAGAAACAAGAGTCTCTCAAGAAGAGCAAAAATCACATTGAAAGGAGTGAACATGTTTCTTCTTCCACCCTTGAACTACTGTCCAAGCCATGCGAGTAACCAGAGGGTATGAGGACGTTCTTGGCTGCTCTCCTGCCAGTCAACAAGTTTCTTTTAATGGCTCATGTCCTATGTGATCTCACTTGGATTTTATTCGTTTGTTTACTAAAGCTTCTTGATGTTGCATATTTGCCCTTCTTTGACAGCACATACTGCAGGCTTATTGAAAATTATGTCAATAATTTTGATTCTTAACTTGCCTTGTTTTCAATTTCACATCAGGTCTCAAAGCTCTCAAAGCCGCATTTCAAAGTAGCTATATCTGGCTGAATGTGAACTGAGGATCGATGTGACAGTCAGCATATAAAGGTCACTTGCACAATACACTCATTTGACCTTTATACTTTACCGTTTAATAGGGTCACATTTGTATTGGTTTGTTTGGACTCTCAGAGGAATTTTGATATTGTATGTAAAAAAAAAAAAAAAAACATTAACCATTCAAAAAAGTGTAGCAACACATCTCAGTCAACAGTCTTTATTTATTTATTTATTTATTTATTTTTTTACAAGGTTTCTTTGCTGACAGTGGCAGCATTTTTCTCTTAAATGAACATGGTGACAGGGTTGAGTTTGTTGCATAGAATTAGAAAATATACAAAATGTTGTTAAATCCATGCTAATGGAATAAGGGCATTAATGATGTTCTAATAAATGTGTAAAAAATTATTTTTTTAAATTACTGATTTACTTTTAATCTATTATTTGGGTAATTGGGTTGTAATTTCAGAGTGACCCCATCAGTTAATAGCACAATGTAACTGAAAATAAAAGGGGGGAAAGAACTTACTTTTCTTCTTCCCATGATCTTCCAAAAAAAAAATTGTATGACACAATTTTCTGTTGAACATGTTTTCTAAAGGTCTGTATGTATTATTTTCTTTTCTTTAAGTAGAAATAAGAAATTCACATCGCTTAAGGGCCAGAGATATTATGCATAACAGTATTATTACACTGTAATGAAAACCTTCACTATGTTACTGTTATACATCAGCTTTTTACATTTACATGTATGGCATTTGGCGGATGCCCTTATCCAGAGTGACTTACAGAAGTGCTTTGAAGTCTCTATCAATAAATACATCCTGATACTGGTTCACTAGGTCACAGACTAATAATACCATCAGTCGAAAAACTCTGTTGGGGAGGTAATATAGTTAGAAAGAGCTTTTATGTATTTTAATTCACAATTGCACATTACCTAGCATATGTGGTGTTTTTGTGTATTGCTAAAATAAAAATCTTGTTTCTCAACGATGAAACAAATATGGAGCTCCAAACAAGGACCAAACATAAAAAGGATTAATATATTAAACCCATCCTTCCAACTCTGCTGTATTGCAACACACAGTAACAAATTTAAATGCCTTGTATATAACTGCCCAGTAAACAACCTTAATAAGCAATGAACATGCATTAAAAAGTGCCAACCATGAACAAATCAAAACAGTGAAAATGGGATTGGATCAGGCACACAATGAAGAAAGTTAAAGTTAACAAGAAGTAGTAGGCATATTTTCAGTTAAGCAGAGAGAAAGTGGAAATGGAAGAACAAGAAAGAGTTGAAGAACATCAGAGATGCAAAAGAACAAAACTGGAACTCAACATTGGGGAATTCAACATTGCCCAGCCCACTGGAGAGCAGTTTACGCTAGTATGTGAAGTCTGAACAGAGGAAAGTAAATCATTTATATTCAGTAACTGGCAATTGAAGTGTACTGGCTGTGGTTGTCAGATCAAAGTATGTACAGGTAATGTGAGCAATCCAACAAGGCCACATGGATGAAGCATTAAAGTGGTGATTGATGTTTTAAATTATTTATCTGAAATATGCATATGGTTGGTTGTTGTTTTTTTTTTTTGTCAAAGACATTTGTGTTTAAAATGTAGTTGGCATGTTTGCCATCCTCCAGGGTTGGGGTTCGAATCCTGTTTCCTGTGTGCACGGAGCTTGTATATTCTTCGGGTATTCTGGTTTCTTCCCCCAGTCTAAAGATATGTGCTGTAGGCTAATTGGTATTTCCAAATTGTCAGTAGTGTGTAAATGTTTGTGTGATTGCGCCCTGCAATGGGTTGGCACCCCATCCAGGGTGTCCCCTGCCTTGTACCCTTTGTTCCCTGGGATAGGCTCCAGGCTCCCCCATGGACCCTGTGTAGGATAGGCAGTATGGAAAATGGATGGATGGATATCAGTTGGACAAAAGTAGCATCTTAATTGTGGACTCACCAAAAATCTTATAAGCAGAAATAAGAATGCAATTATACATAATTGTATTATTACACTGTAATGATTGCACCCTGAACTGATCAGGGTCATGGTGGATATGGAACCTATCCCAGAACCTATCCTATCACAGGCCACCATGTACACACACACATTCATCAACTCGCAGGGGCAATTTATAGAGCTGCTAATCCCCTTACCCATCGGGAAAACAGAGAACCCGGTGAAAACCCACACAGACACTTGGAGAACATGTGAGACTTCACACAGGCAGTAACCCAAGCTCAGGATCGAACAAGAATCCCTGGAGCTATGAGGCAGTAAAGCTACCTGCTGTACCACAGTGCTGTCCCATGGTAATTTCAGAGACAATAAAAATCCTATCAGCCTGAGAATGTGTCCTTTTTTTCATTAACTGCCTTAATTGTATTTACATTTAATGTATTTGATAATATACACAATAATTAAATAGTAGTTGTTTCAAATCTTGGTATCAATATGAAATACCTATTTTGCTCTTTTTTTAACTGCATTAGCAGCAGGCTGGGATAGTAGCATAAGATGCTGTGTTGTTTAAACATAACATAACATATTTCCTAGTGCAGGTTTATGGCCTAGTGCAAGTTTATGGCGTGCATCCTTATGACAGCAGTTATGCCTGAGTCACCAAGAAATCGTTTTTATTTAAAGTAAAGCAGAAAAATCAATTGGCAAATATCACCTTCAATCCTACAATGAAATATTTCTATACTGATGGATGTGGTCTCTTCCAAGATGACAAGATCCTCATCCACAGGGCATGAGGAGGCCTCACTAGTTATGTTTCCATCCACGTTTGTTTCTATGTTTCAAAAAAAAAAAAAAAAAACGCTGTATGGAAACACCAGATGCGAATAAAATCTCTGATCTCTTTTCCTAGTAAACTGGCTAACTATGACCTGGTATTTATAGAGTAAACTAAAAGCACACATGTGGCTTAAATGTACTGAAACAAGAAAATCCATAAATTTTTCAGTCAGAGCTGTTGCAGTGTTACAAGAAACACAGCTCATTGGACTTAGCTGCTGTTGGCTGTGAGTTAACTAGGAAGCGAAATCACCACCATTCCTGCCAGTTGGCTAAAGAATAGCCTGCTGCTAAAAGTGAGAGCATGGTAGGCAATTAATTAGCCTTCATTTTAATTTGCTGGCTCTACCATGAAACAACTGGTGTGCACAGATTATTATTATTATTATTATTATTATTATTATTATTATTATTATTATTGTTGTTGTTGTTGTTGTTGTTGATAATAATAATAATAATAATAATAATAATAATAATAATAAACAGTTTGATCAAAAACTGCGGGTTCACCTCAGATAAATGAACAGTTTAAGGACAATTTGGATTTTGCTGGTTTTTGCTGGTTATTGCTTTGGAGATTGTTCAGTTCAGTGATATGTGGTACTGTTGGGTAATTTATCATTTAGTGCAAAAATGTTCATTTTGCCACCCCAAAAAAATCCAAATGTCAAGCACAATGTTGTCTAAAAATAGAGTATAGCATTCGAGACATAGCTGATGCCGATTTTAATAAGACAGCAGCAGCATGTAAGATGGATACATTTCATTGGCTAACCTTATTAACCTATACTCAGATGCCTGTTCATTAAGTACACACCTAATAAACTGTCAAATCAGTGTAAAGAAATTTTATTTATTTTTTCATATATACATAGGCATATATGAGTTCCCAGTTTGTGATACTATGCAACGGTACTTTACAACATATTGAACTGGCTAGTGCCTTGTATTTTTAATGGAAATGTTATTATGTTTGTGAGAAGGCACAGTGGCACAGTGTGTAGTGTGGCTGCATCACAGAAGCACCTCTCAAAGACATGCTAGCTGGATTGACAACCTTAAATTGCTCCTAGGTCTAAAAGAGTGTGAGAAGTATGTGAGCATGGTGCTCGGTGATGGATTGGCATCCCATCCAGTGCATCAATTCTGAATTGCTTTACATATCGGAGCTGCTGCCACCTGTGAAATCCCAAGCCAATACTTATTGTCATTTTGGCCCTGTAATCTGCCAGGTTTAACATCCTTGTCCGAATCAACATTGGCTTCACAACACTGTCACTAATAATAGACCTTCTTTTGTGCCTTGCAGCAGTGCTACGTTAGAGTTGTTTTTGCGAACTGAATAATAATGCTACCTGTTTAATCAAAAAAAGTTACATACAAGACATTTAAAAGTGGCCCACACAGTACCAGGTCTACATTAGACTCATTATATGACTCAATACACAAGAGTAGAAAAGCACTTTACCAATGCCAGATTACACTTATATGTAAAAATTTTCATAGGGCAATACACCTTCACAGTAGTTCATTTTAGATGCACATTATTGTCAACAACAGAATGGGAAAATTCCAGCTGGGAAAGTGTAATTATAGTCCCACTTAAACAATTAAACAGAAAAAGTGGTCATGGCTCATAGAGATATGTATACAATATTGAAATAACAAATGATAGTGTCACTTGCCAAAAAATGTCTACTTAACCAGCTGTGCCCAGCTATGACTGTTTCACTATGATGAGATGAGTGACAATTCATTGCTTTTGCACTTTATCTCCATCTGCTGGTGAAGCTCTATTGGAACTCTGCAGAAGTAAATGATTTTCTACGCCTCGGGGTGGATGATAATGATTATGTTAAAAACTAGGGTGGGATTCAGGGTTTAGCAGCAATCAAGTCACTGCATGATTCATTCAGTGCTGAAAGACTTGAAAGAAAAAATGATAGCTCAGTTTGCTTTGATTCCATGCTATCAATTTTTGTATTTGCTGTATTAAAAAATAGTAATCATTCTCACTCATTTTCAATAAATGCTTTATCCTGGTCAGAGTCATGGAGGATCTGGAGTTTATCCCTGAAAGTGTGAGACTGGAATACACCCTGGATGGGACACCAGTCCATCACAGGCTACCAAATAATTAATAATAATAACTACAGTGGGGGAAATAAGTATTGAACGTGTCAACATTTTTTTCAATGAGGTTATTCATGTGAAATTTTCACCAGACATCAGTATTAACTCAAGATATTTGGAAATATAAAGAATTTATAACATTAAAGTCCATAAATAAAGTTATGTGTAATAAAGCAGATTGACACAGGAAAAAAGTATTGAAGACGCTAAGAAAAAGCAGTTCTCCAAAGCAAGGTAAGTCAAGGAACCAGCTGTAATCCGTAAGTAATTATACCTCCTATCTGTGCAAATTAATATCAGCTGGGTTAGTAAACTGTTGATCTATAAAAAGGCTTTTTGTTACCAACTGTCACACAAGAAACATCTCATGATGGGTACAAGCAAAGAGCTCTCCCAAGACCTTCGCAATCTCATTGTTGCAAAACATATTTATGGAATCAGATACAGACATATTTCAAAACTTCTGAATCGTCCAGTAAGCACCGTTGGGGCCATTATCTGCTAGTGGAAGCAACATCACTCTGTCATCAACTGGCCACAGACAGGAGCCCCTTGCAAGATTTCTGACCAGGGAGTCAGAAGAATAGACAGATGAGTAGCCCAAGAGCCAAGGACCACTTGGAAAGAGCTCCAGAAACACTCGCAGGCAGCAGGTGCCATCGCCACAGAGAAAACAATAGGCAATGCACTCCACTGCTCACGCTCACCCCACAAGACTCCATTACTTAAAAAAGGCAGCTTGAAGCTCGTTTAAAGTTTTTTACGACTCATTTGAACAAGCCTATGAAATACTGGGAGAGTGTAGTCTGGTCAGACAAGTGCAAAATTGAACTTTTTTGCTGTCATACTACACACCATGTTTGGAGAAGAAATGGCACTGCACATCACCCTAAAAACACTATACCAACAGTGAAGTTTGGATGTGGAAGCATCATGGTGTGGGGCTGTTTTTCATCGCATGGTACTGGAAGACTTCATATAATTGAAGGAACGATGAATGGAGCCCTTTACCGGGAGATTCTTGAGAAGAATCTCCACCAGGATGATGAAGATGAGACGTGGGTGGACTTTCCAGCAGGACAACGATCCAAAGCATACAACGAAGGAAACTGTCAGTTGGTTTCAGAGAAAAAAAATCAAGATATTAGAATGGCCCGGTCAATAACCTGACTTGAATTCAATTGAACAAGATTTAAAGACAATATGTTTAGAAGAATGGACAAAAATCACACCTGAATACTGCAGCGCATTAATTTCTTCATACAGGAAATGTCTTAAAAGTGTCATTACAAACAAAGGATTCTCCACTAAGTATTAAATAAATTTCAGTTAATGTGTTCGATACTTTTTTCCTCTGTCATTCCTCTTTATTACACAGAACTTCATTTATGGACTTTAATGTTTGGATTTATTTATATGTGTGGATTTCTTGAGTTAATAGCAAAGTCTGGTGAAAATTTCATGTGATTAGCCTTAATATAAATATATTTGCTGAAAAAAATGTTGACAAGTTCAATACTTATTTCCACCACTGTACAAGAAGCATGTTGTACAACAGGTAGTGTTAGTTGCTCACAGAATAAGGGTTTGGGGTTAAATCTTGACCAATGTATACTGTCTGTGCTAAGATTTCTGGTTTCCCCTCACCTCACAAAAATATGCCAGTAGTAGGATTAGCCACTCTGATGATAGATTAGCTGCCCATCCAGGGTGTACTCCTGCATGTACCAAGTGTTCCTGGGATAGACTCTGTTTAATAAGCTGTTAATGATGATGAATGCATCTTACATTGATAAAATACAACTAAACAATATGGCTGCTAAAACATATTAATGTATTGCAAATTTAAATTGAAATACAATATGCACACATTCTTTGAATAGTCCTATGTTTGTTTTTATGTATTTGTTTATTTATTACTTGTATTTTATGTATTTGTTTATTTATGAAGTCACTTGTCAGGGCTTGTGTTTCATCTCGCTCTGAGTCATTCACATGGTTCAAAGTCTACAAACCTTTTCATTTTTGTCTCTGTGAAATATCTTGTTCATTTTACAAATCCTCTTATAACCTTAAAAAAACGGCTGAAGACTCAGTTATTCTTGAATGTCAGTATAATAATACCTCCAGCCCTTTCACTGTCTAGGTGCCCTCCAGTTTCTGCTCACCTCCAAAAAACAAGTCAGAAGTTGAACTACTGACTCTAAAATTGTTCCTAGGTGTGAATGAGCGTCTGAACATATGTGTTCATGGTGCTCTCTGATAGACTGACATCCCATCCTGGGTGTATTCCTGCCTTGCGCCCAATGTTCCCGGGATAGGCTCTGGATCCACCACATGAAACCATTCATCCATTCAATTTACATACTGGTTATCTTACACAGGGTCATGTAGAGCCTGGATCCTATCCCTGTCCTATCCTGTACCCTGTTATTGGTGGTTTCTGTTGTATGGGGAACTGATCTTTATTTCACGTTCTATACTTACATGCATTGCTTTATTGTATATTGGCTAAATGTATGAACTTGTATATGTTTTACTTTTCATTGTAAGGTCATTGTAATTGTCCTAACTTGTTACATTTGTTATTTTGGGATGAAGAATCTGAGTGAGATACTTGTATATTCGTATTTGTTTTGTGTTAGTTTTGTTTTGTCTATGTACTTGTATTTTTTGTATTTGTGTCTTTAGGTCCCCCATGAAAAGAAGATGCTGCATGTCAAGGGGCTATCCAATGATAAATTAAATTTTAAATTCCAGGGAACTCAAGCATACAAGTGGGGGACACCCTGGACGGGGTGTTAACCCATCGCAGGGCACAATCGAACATACACCCATTCACGCACCATGTACCATATAGAAATGCTAATCAGCCTACAGCACATGTCTTTAGACTGGGGGAGGAAACTGGCGTACCTGGAGGAAACCCCCGAAGCACAGGGAGAACATGCAAACTCCATGCACACATGGTGGAGGTGGGATTCGAACCCCCAGCCCCAGGAGTGTGAGACAAACATGCTGACCTCTAAGCCACTGAATTAATTCATGATGATCTTGGAATGATGACTTATTTTTGGGGTGATCTGTCATTGTATCAAAATTGTGGCCATCACTCATTGAGCATTCTATAAGCTGTTTGCTGTGGCTCTGTCTGTTCTTGCTACAAATATCTTGCACTTCTCTATGATGTAACTGCATTCATGACTGCACAATTAATTTACAAGTTAATACATGCAAATAACGTCTGTTTCTTTGTCTTTGTTTACTGACACTATGCAACCCCAAAAGGCATCCGTCAACACACACTTACATTTTTTCTAGGCCTATTGGGCTATATTTAAAGATGAAATGGACACACAAATATTCACAATACAGATGTTTTGAACATCTGCAGCTGTGATTTCTTTCAACAAGCAAAAAATGTGATTCAGAAACCAGTAAAATAACGCTGGCCAATCACACTGGCCGGGGGGCGTTTACTTGGGCTGGATTAGGCGTCACTAGATTAACCAATCAGATTTTGTGATAGCCCTTACCTTGGGGGAAAACCACGCCCTCGAATCGTTCTGAGGTTTGTTTTCTTTTCATATTTGTAACCAACAAGTCTTTCTGCGGCCGAGGTGAGTTTGCTGATTTATTTCCTAACTAGCTAAAACATGAGTAGCACATTAGCATCGTAGCTACATAAATCATGGACTGTTTTAACATCCGACATTCTGTCCATTTATGGATTAAAATGAGATTATGTATTCTTGTGTAAGCAAAAAAACAAACAAACAAAAGAACAACACAAAAAAACCCTGTACTATAGATGAGTTCAGACAGTTTGCTAATCTAATGCATGATCAGCTAGTTAGCGAGCCTAGCATCCGAGTGAGCTAACATGTTTATAATCATTATGAGCTTCATCATATCCCCCCCCCCCCCCCCCCCCCCCGAGTTTAAGAACAGCAGTGCATTAGCTGATCGTTATTACGTGTTTATTATTTATTCCCCTTAAAACGCAGCAATCTGATCACCCAGTGGTCATGGGGAAACACACGGAAGTATCGCCTGGCTCATACCGAAGCCTATTTAACATTTCCGGTTTTTATAGTCACATTAGCGCATGTTCCTAGCTGATAATGTGACGTTAAACTTGTGAAAATGGCTGAAAAAGCGCATGGCTCCACAGTGCCGAGACTTTAGTGTCGCAATGACCGTCTTTTGAAACTGCCTCACTCGTCAAAGTTTAATGACATGAAGCCATGGCCCAAGGTTAGCTCTGCTGATATAGTTTACTACTTCTTTGAACGCTTTAATGGCGAAGAACTCCGAAATGACAAAAACACAGCAATATACAATAATAATAATAATAATAATAATAATAATAATAATAATCATTACCTGCACAGCAAACAAATATGCCAGGTTTTGTGCATGACACATGCGACTTGAAAGCAGAGGGAGGACTGTGGACTGAACACGCAGTTCGGGAACTAGCTTTCTCAGCTTGGTAACAGGTGGGTGTTCATGTCCTACAGATACAGCTCATGTCCTACAGATACAGCCCATGTCCTACAGATACAGCCCATGTCCTACAGATACAGCTCATGTCCTATAGATACAGCTCATGCCCTACAGATACAGCCCCGTTAAGTTCACAGGGCTTTTTGTCCACAATATCATAAAAATCTTTGTGTTATTTTGAGATTACAAGAAAACAACTTTTTGTTATGTGGAGAGTACAAGTAAACAACTTTTTGTTATGTGGAGATTATAAGTAAACAACTTTTTGTTATGTGGCGATTATAAGTAAACAACTTTTTGTTATGTGGAGATCAGGAGGCAACACAATGGTGACACAATGGTTCAAGAATGAGGAAGTGGGAGTGAGGCTTGGGATGAGGCAACTTTACTCAAAACTTTACTTTCGCTTTCCTGAGTTTTAAATTATAAACACACTCTGTGCCGATTGGCTCTCTCTCACTCTGGGCTTTCCCGGGGGACAACCGAAAGCGCAAAGAAACACAGACTGCGTCCGCATATCCCTACTTCCCTACTTCACATAGGCGAAAAGGAGTACGCCAAAGGAGTAGTATGTCTGAATTCTCAGTATTCATAAAACAGTAGGTGAGAAATCTCCGGATGACCTACTGCTTCCTCCTCGATTTTACAGTATGGAACGGCTGGACACTGTGGATATTTACTATCCCATAATGCAATGGGACTGGCACGGAAGACCTGTCCGAATCCGTGCCGCATAGTACATCCCGATTGTATTCATGCTTGCCACTTATATTGATCAGTATGTACTGTATCAACAGCCAAGCAGTAGGTACTTTCACAGTATGCGATTTCGGATGCAGCCACAAAAAAATTCAACTTACACTAATTACACGCAGGTGAGAATCATCGTGCATTACCTGCTAGTTCAACCTGTCTCCTTTCTGCCCACAGCCGATGCTCGACCATGCCCCCAATGCCACAAACAACGTTGATGTCCATATCATGAGAAAACAATGTCGAGGTCGTGAGTAAATTAAGTCAAAATTACAAGAAAACCGAAAGAAAAAAAAATGCATCGCCGCTTAAGGTTTACGAACTTTTGCTGGTTTCAATAAGGGTTCGTTTAGAGACTGGTACAGGATAACCGTACAACACGAGTTAGAATCCATCATGGCGGTGCTCATTGGTTTCTCGGGGGAAAAGGTGGCTAGAAAGTGTCTTGGGAAATGGTTGAATGTTTGGATCATGTGACCAGTCTGGAGAACCAATCATGCAGAGAACCGGTACGGAGTTTGTGTCTTGCATTGATGTACACAATCTATACCATGTCAGTCAACATTACACACGTTCACGGCATCTATACTATGTCAGTCAACATTACACACGTTCACGGCATAAAGTGCGTCGGCTGATTGTCTAAAATGTCATCTGATCCAGCGTTTGGGGCCAGTGCTCTGTATCATAGCCTCGTGCATCTACAGCCATTCAATGTTCTTTTATAGATGTCTCTATTAGGGATGAGCAATATGTTAGGATGCTATTGTTTTTGTAATAAACTTTTAAATGTGTTTTTAAAAGACGTTATATGTATAACCAGTATCTACTTGCATACTTGGTTAAAACCAGCTATATAGTAAATAAAGAGTTACAATCAGTTATCTTTTAACTGCATAAGTAACAAGCTGATTGATATGTGTACATTACGCCACTATCATTCCACACTATCATTATATTATCAGGTATTCTTCAGGTATCATGATATTATGTTTTTGCCATATCATCAGTCTCTAGTCTCATTTTCGACTCTTTGTTCTGCTCCTCATAAATCCACACTGATCCACTCTTTAGTATTTTAGATTCCACTGAACTGTGGAGTATGAGGACACAATGAAGCGGCGCTCGGTCGATCAGGAAACAGCATTTGGGTCTCTTCGGCGGCCCAGAGGTGCGGAAAGCTTTCATCACCGTGTCGTTTCTGCTGCATCTTCCATCTACTCTCAGGTCCCTCAGAATTTTCAGGTATGTGATGGATTCTGTCTGCATGTCAGATAACGCTCAGAGTAAATACAGCCTCCACATGTTAATTAGCTTATTTAAAAATTTTTACTGTAATGTTTAGTCATCTCCATTATCTGCTACAAATGATTGCAGCATTGGTTCAGTTAATCAAAACATAGACTATTGGTGCTCAGGCTGAGTTACATTTAAAAATATATATATTTTCCCCTTTCAGGTGCCCTTGGCTCAGAGCTCTGGAGGACATGGACACAGTGACAGTCCTGCAGTGCACGCTGGCGCACATCATCACAGCCCCGTGGTCCAGCCTACAGGAGCTGCCGTAGGTCAGGGTCACTCTCATGCCCCGCCTTCTTCTGCTCCAACACTAGGCCAGCAGCAGTTCCAGAGGCTTAAGGTACGACTTCAGTCTATATGTAGACTTCACTGAGTTGTTTCTGCCAAGGTGAGTCTACGTTAACTGCTGACTGAGTGTTGATTGTGATTTCTCTGTTGTGTTTGGGTGCTTGCAGGTGGAAGACGCTCTTTCCTACCTTGATCAAGTGAAGCTCCAATTCAGAAATCAGCCGCAAGTTTATAACGATTTCCTGGATATAATGAAAGAGTTCAAATCTCAAAGGTCAGATTAAATGGACTGTGCTGTTTGTAAATATCTCGTTTATTTTCTGTAAAGTCACCCTAAATTCATGTGGATCATGTTTTTAACGATTTAGTAACTTTATTGAAGATCTTGTACCACGGCACTGTTGAATTCTCAAGTCTGATTGGTTGGAAGTTGTTGATGAATTTTCTATAACAGCACAAGTATGAGAATAGTTAATATTGCACATTAATGCACTCGTTCTGTTACATTACTGTTTCTATATTAACAGCTTACACAGGGAATTGTAGGTTAGACCCTCCACAGACTAAAAAACGTGTGTAAACATTGATATGGTTTCAATTAATTATTCAAGTTTTTAGCGAGGTGATGTTTATGTAGCACATCCAGTAATTTCCAGGGTCAGCGCTTCTGTAGCAGGCGGAGGTAAGCTGAAACTTTTCCAACACTGGGAAAGTTTGTCTGCTTAAGCTCAAAAAAGAGAAAATAAGAGAAGCTGATGAGGGAATGACTGTTTATAGCTGCTATAATTTAAATGATAACAAGGACTAACTTTTTTCTGAGGTTTCCCAACATGAAACATATCTGTAAAATTATCAAATGTATGAAGTTTCGTTCTTTAATGAACAAGTAATTGTTAGCATTGGCAACTTGCTGTGGTATAAGAGGAATAAAACACTTCAGCCCATGCTTTTGTTGGAAAAAAAACAACACAGTGACAGTCAGTACGTTTACATGGACAACAATAATCCGATATTAACCCGATTAAGACAGTACTCTGATTAAGGAACTACCATATAAACAGCGATTATTGATTACCTTAATCTGACTAAAGTCATACACAAATTGAATTAAAGTAAACATAAATCGAATTAAGACATGTGGAGTATTCCTATTTTAGCAGCATTATCAAAGTGCATTATAGACATGTGCATACCTTAATCACACAATTAGCGTTGTGTGGGAGTTTTCACCGCATTTTGCGACAGGACACGTACACACATGAGGGAGCGTTGGACGGCATGGCGTGGGGACGTAATGACGTGTGCCGTAAAACGATCTATGTTCTATAACATGGAAAACGGGAACATGAAAGTAATATTCTAAAATCGACTCATGTAAACAACTTAATCAGAATATAGTCTTATTCAGAATAAGGTCAATAATTAGATTATTGCTGTCCATAGAAACGTAGTCATTAACTCTGTTTCATGTCAGGTTTCATCACACAGCCATGTCATTCAGTACTTTTACATGGACAACAGTAATCCACTATTAACCCGATTAAGACAATACTCTGATTAAGAAACTACCATGTAAACAGCAATTTTTAATTACCTTAATCCTATTAAAGTCATACTCGAAGTAAACAGAACTCGAATTAAGACATGTGGAGTACTCCTGTTTTAGTCGCATTATCGACGTGTATTACAGACATGTAAACACCTTCATCACACTATTAACGTCGTGTGGTAATTTTCACTGCATTTTGCGACAGGACATGATCACAGACGGCAGTGCTCAACTGTTTTACGGCAAAACCACGTACTTACCTACTGTATAGTAGGTGAAATACACATATGTAGTAGGCGATATACATGTATCTCAGCTACTATATAGTAGGTAAGTACCTGTCGCCTATTTGCACGTATAGCATGACAAATAATTAACTGCACTTAAAAATGCATAAAAATTCAAAATTCAAAATAAAAACACAAAAAACTTTATACAGTACCATAACGAAGATGAACTGCATGTTGATATGTGAAATTCTGGAGGGAACATTTGACGGCGTGGCGTGGGGACGTATGACGTGTGCTGTTAATCGCTCTATGTTCTATAACATGTAAAACGGGAACATGAAAGGAATATTCTAAAAACAACTCATGCAAACACCTTAATCACAATATTGTCTTATTCAGAATAAGGTCAATAATTCGATTACTGCTGTCCATGTAAATGTAGTCACTGATTCTTTTCTTGTAACAGCACATCGTGTTGTGTTTTATTCCTGTGTGTGCACACATTTAATATCAGTATCATAGAAATGTATTATAAATAATGTGTTTTTGCAATGCTTTACAACAAGCACTCATTAAGTAATTACTCTGCAATTACATGCCAAAGTACTTACTGGTTATTGACGTGTATCATGTGTCTCTATGTGTCTTCAGCATCGATACACGAGGCGTGATTAACAGAGTGTCACAGCTATTTAAGGCCCATCCAGACCTCATCATGGGCTTCAATAAATTCCTGCCCCCCGGCTACAAGATAGAAGTACAGTACTCATTAAGTAATTACTGTGCAATTACATGCCAAATTACTTACTATTTATTGACGTGTATCACGTGTGTCTGTGTGTTTCCAGCATCCATACACCAGGCGTGGTTAACAGAGCGTCGCAGCTATTTAAGGGTCATCCTTACAACATGTTGAATGCAACGACCCCAGGCCAGATCCATCCCATCACGCCACATTGTGATTCAGTACAGAACATCCCCATAACGCAGCAGGCTCAGCACCATACCATAAGGCTGCTAAAACATAGTCATGAAATGTAAATTGAAATACAATATAAAGATTCTTTGTATAGACCTATTTCCTGTTTTTTATGTATTTGATTATTTATTACCTATATGGAATCAGGGCTTGTGTTTTGTGTCAATGGTTGCAATCTGCAAGTGAGTGGTTCTAAGTCACTTGTGTGTTTGTGAAATAAATAGCAAAATCTGTTCACTTTACAAATTTTCTTATGAAGCGACTAAAGACTCAGAGTACTGAGTACTTGAATGTCCGTGTAGTAATACCATCAGAATTTGCTATCTGTATGGGTTTCTGCTTGGTTCTTTGGTTTTCTTCCAATGTGTTACTGTATGAGGCCCTGTAATGGACTTGGTTGTATTCCTGCATGACGGGAAAGGCTCCAGATCCACCACGACTCTGACCAGGACAAAGCGCTTACTGAAAATGAATGATGACCTGGGGTGTCTGAAGGTATTATTTATTGTTACGGGAGTAATTTGTTATTGTATCTAAATTTTGGGCATTGTTAATGGAGCACTGTATTGTACTAGATCTTACTCCAATTTGGTTGTCTCTGTGTTCTTTCTACAAATATTTTGCACATAATCTTTCATTTATCTATGATGCGACCAAAGACGAAGCGACTGATTATAATAAAAAAATATATATATTTAAACAAATAAAGAAATAAACCAACTTTAAAACTGAGTATTTTGAGTCATTTTTCATGTAACCTTGCTGTGATATACAGTATATCATGATTTGTCTGTCATTAGTCATAGCACACACCCCATGTATGCTGCTTAAAATTGAAGCACCCTCAATGTAAAATACCTTTCCCTTGTCCCTGGATGTGATTGCATTCATAACTGCTTACATTTCAACTTAATAACTAGGAAACAACAGCTGTGTGTTTGTTTATTTGTTTACTGCTATTACAAAACCAGAAAATGCAACCGTCAACAAATACTTTTATTTTTTTAGGCCTATTAGGATCTATTTAAATATGAAGAGGGCACACATTTTCATAACACAGATGTTTTGAACATCTGCAGCTGTGTTTATTTCTTCAAGCAAAGAAATAATGCAAATTCGATGTGATGTGTCAAAGAACCAATAAGACAACACTGCTCGCTAAACCAGTCAATCACATTGGCCTGTGGGCGTTTACTCGACGAAATTAGGCGGGAAGCGTCAATGGATTGACCAATCAGGTCGCGCAGTGGGCGTTACTGCTCACAAAACCACGCCCTCTCGCTGAAAACTCGTTCTAAGGTTGTTTTTCCGATTTGAGCCAATTAGCACGCTAGCATGTTCCTGGAGCTCTGGCGCCTTGCATGGAGGCTTATTAGATTTGCCCTCATTAACACGTCCATCTGATTTTTACAGTACTGAAGCTTTGAATTCTTTATTTTTCTTCATATTTTTCCGAATAAATCTGACCCGAACTTAACGAGGACACTTTGTTGTCTGCGGTCGAGGTGAGTTTTCGGATATATTTACTAACTAGCTTGCTAACCAGCTAAAGCATAGGACTCGCACATTAGCATCGTAGCTTCGCAAACTAATTTAACATCCGACATTTTGTCCTTTTATGGTTTAAAACGAAATTATGTATTCTCGTGAACGCAAAAACAAACTGCACTATAGACGAGTTCAGACAGCTTGCTAATCTAATGCATGGTCAGCTAGTTAGCAAGCCTAGCATCCGAGTGAGCTAACGCGTTTATAATCATTATGAACTTGATCATTTCTCCAGACTAACAACGATCAGCCAATGCACTGTGTTATTACATATTATTATTTCAATTCCTTAAAACGCCGGAGTTTGGTTTAATAGTTAGCTTTGTTTTTATTGGTGGAGCAGCTAGAAGTCATTGATGAGGACTTCCTGATTTCACAGCTAGCCAGAAAACAAGCTAACAAGCTTAGCACGAGCCAAGCGAAGAAACAAGCTTGTCAGGAATTAATTAATACAGCGCCCGTGGCTGCACGTTTTGTTATAGTTTCCCTTTTTTTCCATAAATGTGGTCGTCTCTTAACACATAAGCGGTTATGTTGATGTTTCTCAGAGTAGCTCACAAACATGCAGAGGATCCCTGTAACGCCGCGTTACGTTGCTTGGACAGTTTAGTTATCCACGTTAACAAACCCCGCTAGCTCGCTAACATTTGCTATGGATTTAGCAATCTCGGCTTCCTAGCTTAACCGTGTTTTATATTTTGAGCTGTAGTTCACTTCAGTCTACAGTTTGACGCTAGAAATACGAAGTTAGTTAGCTAGGCACTTCGTTATAGATTCGTCGTTATTATTATTATTATTATAATAATATAATATTAGCGAATTATATGCACTAGCATAGCTAGCTCATGATAACGGAGTCCGCAGCCCGGGAATATTTTCTGAAAGGTCCAGATATTTGTTTATATTTACGTTCCTGGTTTGTTTCGTTGCCTTGAATTCTACTTATTTGGTCTCTTTTTAGTGTAATCTCTACATCTCAGGGTTAGCTAGCTGTGTGGTGTGTAATGGTTGCCAGCTGTCTCAGTCACAGGCCTGTAACACACACACACGGGGAAAGGGGGGGGGGGGATCAAACTCTATGTACAACTATGCAAAATCTTTTTCAAAAAGTTTGGCCGCGCTTTATGTCCTGAGTTCAGTTTCCTGATGAAAGAGAGAGAGCTGGTGCTGTTTAAACACTTCTGGCTGACATGGAGCTGTGGAGGAGAGCTGGACCGAGGGTGCAGTGCGGCTTGTTGACATTGGCCTCGGTGTTAATGGCAGCTGCAGACTGCGAGCTAAAGCCACTGAAAGCTCTCTTCACCCTGGTCAGGATCAGCTGTCTTTCTCTTATTATATTGCTTTATATATATATCAAACGATGGGATGTCCGAATACACTACCTAAGAACCAAAAAGTAGTAGTATGTAATGGTTAGAGTTGGGCATTACTCTATTTTAATTACCTTTTCTGATAACGCAGTAATGTAACGCTTTACATTTAGTTAATTTGATTACAGTTACCAATGTCAGTAAAATGATGTTACTTGCGTTAAACATTTATTGTTAAGAAAACAGTATTAAGTAAAATGCTTTTTTTATTTATGTAAATCGAAGATTTTTTGTTTAGCCCCAGATAATTCTCCACTTGGAGCAGTTTGTCACTACGTAACTGAACGTCAGTAAAACAAGACCGCCTGTAATTTTATATCTTCAGTGAACAGAGGCGAGACCAATCTGACAGGGTTTACAGGAAAATACGTGGTAACATTTGTCTTATTGTCTGACAGTCTCTCAGTTCTGCCAAACACTAGCTCAACAGTCAGTGTGAGGAAAAATGGATGCATGTTGATTTATTTTAAACCTGTAAAGGGGTTGAAACTGAAACACGAACATCCTCTGATGCTCAGCAGGAAAACAAGGTGTGTAAATGTCTATTTGAGTTCCAGTTTACGTGAACATGATATGAGCAGAGCATAAGGAAAGATGATGTACTTTGCATGCCACTGTAGCAGCTAAACCCATACAATGATGGATTAGCTGTGCCTCCCATTGGCTAGCGACACTAAACTAGCCTAGTTAGAAAAGTTTTATATTTTATCAGTATGGTAGTTCTACAAACAGTCACAACACCCGAGGCAGGTTTTATGATAAATTTAACTTTTTCTGATTGTCATACTTCGACACGTGCCAAAATTACTAAAAGAACTGTGAGTTTCACTTTGTAGTGTATTTTTGTAGCTTTGATAGCTTTTGAACGTAACGTAAAAGTAAAGTAATTAGTAATTTGATTAGTTTTTACATGCAGTAATCAGTAATGTAATCAAATTACAGTTTTAAAGTATTAATGAGTTATCTGTAGTGGATTACTTTTTGAGTTTACCAACACTGGTAATGGTATTATGGTTGATTGATGACCTGTCTGTCAAAAATTATAATGTTTTCACTGCTGAACATGTTTATTTATAGCCCAGAGCAATATTTGGCTACGTTCACGTTATAATCCTTAGCTCTCTCTCTCTCTCTCTCTCTCTCTCTCTCTCTCTCTCTCTCTCTCTCTCTCTCTCTCTTATTGTCAAGTCAAGTGGCTTTTTATTGTCATGTTAACCATATACAGCCGGTACAGTACACAGTAAAAAGAAACAACGTTCCTCCAGGATCATGGTGCTACATAAAACAACACACTAACCATATGTGATGACACAGAATTAAAAAAAAGGCCTACCCGTTCTACCTAAAGTGTATGTGCAAACAACACAAGACAGTACAGTAACTACTAAAACAGGGCAATGGGCAGAGTTAGTGACTGTGTAGTGCCGACCAGTGCGCAGTTCTAGTGTGGAAGTGTCCGATATAACGGGTAGTGCAAAAGTATAACAATATAATTTAAATAAATAAATGCTGTGAATAGAAACAACATACTATGACACAGTGTTTAGCAAATTAACTTATGCCGTATGTGGACATAGCAGTTATTGCAGTAGCAGCCAGGTAAAGAGTATAGTGGTGGAAAGAAAGGTTTTGCCCTAATCCATTCTTTCAGACATGTAATGACAAAGTTTGAGAATATACACTCACTGAGCTCTTTGTTACTGAACACCTGTTCACATTCATGCAATAGAGGGTTTGCATGTGATGTCACGGTAGCCGGAACTTGTCGCAGACACGTCCACTGAGTGGCAAAAAGACTGCGTGGCAGCATTAATGTACAGCGTCAATTCTGTGAAAACAGAAAAAACGCATCTAAAATGGGAAACAGCTTAAGAGATCGACTGTGCTAGCAGATTCAGCAAGAATTCTGAGCTATCTTCTTACAGAGTGTCAAAAAACATTCTGTCCTTTTTTTTAACTAAGTGGAGCAGTGTAAGTTCTTATGGCATGTGGTGTTCATGTTAAAGAATGATGAATAAATTGCTACTTATTCTTTTTAAACGTTGCCTATTTCCATTGATGAATAACAGGGGCTCATTCATTCTGTGTTTTTACCTTCACAAATATATAAGGTTGTGTTAATATATAAGCAGTGTTGACTACAAACAATCTAGGACTAGCTAGCTTACGGTTTACCAGATAAAATTATATAATGAAATAAAACTAGTTGTACATAGAACCAGAATGTTTATGTCCAACAAATCCTGCCTTGAAGTAGGACCAAGTGTCAAGGCTGTGTATGCCTTCAGGCTTTGCTTAGTGTATTTCCCCGGTGTCGAAATCAGGTGTATATATAAATGTCGGGAAAACCGATTTCTGGCCACATGCCAACGTCCATGGACAACAGGTTCTTGGGCCAGTTGTATGGGTCACTGTCCAATCCAACTGCCTTTAATTTATGTTGATAACGCTAATATAACTAACAATTTTCACAGCTTCCCCTATTGTTTTATTGGATGTTTTGCCACTCAGTCCAGCCGAGGGGGCGTGTTCTGGTGGGAAAGTGATATCAATGCATACCCTCTGTTATCTAAACACCCATTCGTGTGGCAGCTGCACAATACATAAAAATCCTGCAGATACGGGACGGCGGCTTTGGGTTCACATCAAACATTAGAACGGGGATTTTTTTTTTTTTTATTCTGATGCTCATATTCATAAGTTCCTGGCTACACAATTGCACTTTGCGACTCTGGGTATGTCTCAACCAGTTCCGCAGTTCAGTAGGTGGTGAATCAGTATCTCATGTACATGGGTACTAGCGTTTTAAAACGTCACCAAAAATTTAAAACTTACAATTATTGAGTTTTATGTGTCATAAATTAGTTTTTATATTATATTGTTATATAGTAACAAATATTGTTATATTTGTTACTCACACACATTATATACACACACACACACACATGTACAATAACAAGCTTACATATGTAGCCGGAAGTTGGTTGCGAGCTTCAGAAAACATGACCTCATTTCCAGTAAGGAGACAGTGAGCATTGATGCTCCCTGGCTTTTGCGGTATGTTGTGGGATTTATTTCTTTTCTTTTTTTTTTTTTGGGAGCATGCGTTACAGTGCACTGGAAGTATTTTGCGATTGAGACAGCCCTTAAAATGGCTGACGTGCCCTGACTACTGAACTAGGGAGCTGATTGAGATGTCACCCCGATTCTCAAGCTTTCTTCCATATCGTCTCAGGGAGGTTTTCCTTGCCACTTTCGCATCTGGCTTGCTCAGTATAAAATTAAAATTGTAAAATGTATATCTGGAATTTCTATATTTCTGTAAAGCTGCTTTGTGACATGCTTTTGTGTCCATTGTTAAAAGCGCTATTCAAATCAAATTGAATTGAAATACAACCCCAGTTCCTAAAAAGTTGGGACAGTTGTTTTCTGAAGACATCAGTTGGTTAAGTTTAGCAAGCGGAATTCTCCCGCACTCATCCATTATGCATTTCTTCACAGTCGGAGACAGGCCAGGACTGCAGGCAGGCCATGCTAGCACCCGCACTCGCTGCTTACACAGCCATGTGCTTGTAATCCAGGCAGAATGTGGTTTGGCGTGGTCCTGCTCTGGATGGCAGCATATGTTGCTCCAAAATGTGTACGTATCTTTCTGCATTAAAGGTGCCCTCACAGATGTGCAAGTTACCCATGCCATGGGCACTGACACATCCCCATATCATGACTACCATGACAGATGCTGGCTTTTGGACCTGATACTCATAATAGCTTGGGTGGTCCTTTTCCTCTTTGGCCCGGAGAACACAATGGCTTTTTTTCTAAAAAGTATTTGAAATGTTGACTCGTTGGACCACAAAACATGATTCCACTGTGTTATTGTACATCTCAGATGAGACCGAGCCCAGAGAAGTCGGCGGTGCTTCTGGACAGTGTTGATGTATGGCTTCTGCTTTGCACAGTAAAGCCTTAACTTGCATTTGTGGAGGCAGTGGCGAATGGTGTTGACTGACAAAGATTTACCAAAGTATTCCCGAGCCCATGTCAGGATATCCATTACAGACTCATGATGGTTTTTAAAACAGTGACGTCTGAGGGATTGGATATCACATGCATTCAGAAGTGGTTTTCAGCTTTGCCCTTTACACACTGAGATTTGACCAGTTTCCTTGAAACTTTTAATTATATTGTGCACTGTAGAAGGTGAAATGCCCAAAATCCTACCTATGTGTCTTTGGGGAATGCTGTTCTCAAAGTCTTAGATTATTCGCTGACGCGTCTGTAGGCAGATTGGCGAGCCTCGACCCAGCCTTACTCTTGGAAGCACTAGGCCTTTTTTGGAGACTCCTTATATACTATGATTAGACGGTTGTCTCACCTGTTTCACATCACCTTCTTATTTCAACTAGGTCAAAGTACATTTACAAATCACTCCTCTTTGTTTTTATTAGCATTTTCCCTACTGTCCTAACTTATTCAGAATTTAGGTTGTAGTTTACAAGATATCATACGCCAAAGTAACATTTTAGTTTGCCCGCATTTTTATTCGTATTGCTTCAGACGCTCTTAACCAGAAGAGGTAGCTCAGATGCAGCAGATATTTCATTATTTGTGTAAGAACATAATCCCAAAAAGTTTTGGAGCAAGGACATGTAGGGAGCACGTGAACTAATCATGCGACTGTACAGAACGTTACAGTAGTTAAGCAGTGACTTCATTCATTCATCTTCAACTATCGCTTTATCCCGGTGGATCTGGACAGAGCCTATCCCAGGAACACTGTGAATCACCTCCTCATCAACCTGGGGTAGTCTTCTCTGTATTCTTCTCATTTACCAATTCCTTCCCTGTTTACAGAGCGACATCAGAAAACAAAGTAGCACTTTTAAATGAGATGCTGAATATGCAAGCATTTCCTTTAGATCGGTTAACAGACAGAATTATATGCTTGTTGAATCTAAAACATTGACCGTGCAGTTGAGTGTTTGAGGAGAAAAATATACAGCGCTCGTCTCAGTGAGATGGCTGCAGCATTTAGGAGTAAAATGTAGGTGCTTTTACACCTTTTGGTTTATTTGCTTATTCAGAATCAGACCGAAATTGATACTTTTGGTTTGTTTGCGTTTGGTTTGGTGTAGTTTCATTTTGCACATAATTAAATGAGCTTAAAAAAGTGGCGGGGAAAACATTGGCCAGAAATACTGAGCTATACAAACCTTCGTCGTGTGTGTAGAAATCCCAAATGAACACAGAGCCAGTGCTTTATAACTTACTAGATGTTTATCTCCTGTTTTGGTTTGTCTCATTGTATGTCCACATCACTACATCTCTGCACTTTGCCTTTAGCACCTCATGGCTCAGTTTAGCAGCCCACACAAACAGAAAAATTCTGCATAGAGCCCAAAATACACAGTGTGTTTGGTTTACTTCTGAGTTGATTCAGTGTTGAATCACTTTCAGACTTGAATCGTATCGTGCTAGACTTTGCTTGGGATTGGACAGAGGTGACCTCACTCGGACGGTCTCGAATGTTTTGGTCTACACATGAGGGCAATTTTTGTGTTCTCACTTGCATAAAGAACTACACTGAGGAGGAGAACACACCAGGGTTCAGTTCAAATGGATTAAACACCACACGTGCGAAAGCAACCCAAGTCTCTCAACCAGATTTACAGCATTATGTTTTAGTATTCGTATAAGAATTTTGTTGCAGTGTGTTTAGATTGTGTGATGTGAGACAAAATTTTTGGATTGGGGGAAAATGGAGAAAAATGAACTAATAATGCAGCTCTACACCGCTTTTTAGTAGCGAAGAGTGACTACCTGTTTAAATATTATGCAGCATTTGAGTGAAAAAAAGAGTGGTTTTTCTGTTAATGTATTCTACTTTGTTTACATTTATTGCTGCTTTTAAATGCTATTTGTACACAGGTCCCAATCCTACTTCTACTATGACCTGTGTCAGAGGTTTGAGTATTATCTCAATCGTCATACTTGTCTAATATCAATATTGTTGTTGTGATAAGCACATCATGTGTATCCTACATACTTTGTTAAAACCAACTATATAGAGTAAATAAAGAGTCACAATCAGTTATCTTCTAACTGCATAGTAACGCATAGCTGATAGATTCTATCACCTTATGCCAGTACCAGCTGTTTTTGTCTGGTCAGTTCTTCATTATTTTTATGTAAATACTGAATGTAAAATGTGCCTCTGCTGTTTTTGATGGTGCCAATTTACTATCAGGAAATATTATAAGGCATATTGCAAGCCATGAATGTCCTCAGGTATCATGATATTATGCTTTTGCTGTATCATCGGTGTCTAGTCTCTCTTTCTACTCTTTGTTTTTGTTTTGCTACTCATAAATCCACACTGATCCACTCTTCACTGTTTTAGATTCCACTGAGTTGTGGAGTATGAGGACACAATGAAGCGGCGCTCGGACGATCAGGAAACAGCGTTTGGGTCTCAGCGGCGGCTTCCCGGAGGCGCAGAAAGCTTTCATCACCGTGTTGTTGCTGCTGCATCTTCCGTATACGGGGCTGCCTCAGAAAACATGCAGCCTGCTGCTGGTGTGCAGTACTCTCAGGTCCCTCAGACTTTTCAGGTATTTTTAAAAATATTATTATATTTTGAAAACCGAAAAAACCCCAACTGATTATCCTCAAGCTTTAAAGCGGAAGTTAAATCACTATATTAAAAATGCTAAAAAAACAAAAGCACAAACTAAGTGTTAACCAGTAAGAGGCTGAATATTCTGCAGTAACACACACATTCACTCATCTGTACACAGTAACATGTTACTTTATTCTGTAAATGTATGACACTTACATTTCTAAACAATTACATGTTCTAACCCCATTACAGTTACCGCTCTCAAAAAACACAATTACTTTTGTGGCTAAATATAGCAGCAAACAACACATTTGATCAAAATGAATATTTTAGTCAGTGTTGTTGCGCTTCATTTCTATTGCGCGCTGTTTGACACGCGTGTGTGGACTCACAGGCATTCAGTGAAGTTTACTGGAGACTCACTCGCTGTCAGGACGAGCCTTTATTTAAATTGGAAATGCATTCATTTCTAACATTTACAGATGATATAAATGTCATTTCTGCACTGAAGAAAAAACATGTCTGGAACATATTAAACAGCACATGCATCTGTCTCAACATCTGACACGACAAGCCACATTAATACACTTACGAGCTTGTTTGAAGTGCTTAATATAAAACACTCTCATGTTTTGGACGACCTGGATCATGCACTTTTCCTGCAGCAGCTCACTGTGACCTCCGCTGTTTCCCAGATGTGTTTTAATCATAGAAATGCATTTTTCACCATTGTGAAGTGACTCACTGATGGAGGTGGGTGGTTATCCACAGTGATGTCACAGACCCAGCTAATCCATAATCAAATTCATTGTCGCTTATTTTACTTATAGATTTTATTGATTAGTTGTTGCAGCCCTAGCTTCAAGTAGATAACACTCAGAGTAAATACAGGCTGCACAGTTAATTCTCTTATTTAAAAATCTTTACTGTAATGTTAAGTCATCTCCATTATCTGCAACAAATGATTGCAGTATTGGTTAATTTAAGCAAAACATAGACTATTAGTGCTCAGGCTGAGTTACATTTTAAAAATATATATATATATTCCCCTTTCAGGTGCCCTTGGCTCAGAGCTCTGGAGGACATGGACACAGTGACAGTCCTGCAGTGCACGCTGGCGCACATCATCACGGCCCTGTGGTCCAGCCTACAGGAGCTGCCTTAGGTCAGGGTCACTCTCATGCCCCGCCTGCTTCTGCTCCAACACCAGGCCAGCAGCAGTTCCAGAGGCTTAAGGTACGACTTCAGTCTATATGTAGACTTCACCGAGTTGTTTCCGCCAACGTGAGTCTACGTTAACTGCTGACTGAGTGTTGATTGTGATTTCTCTGTTGTGTTTGGGTGCTTGCAGGTGGAAGACGCTCTTTCCTACCTTGATCAAGTGAAGCTCCAATTCGGGAATCAGCCACAAGTTTATAACGATTTCCTGGATATAATGAAAGAGTTCAAATCTCAAAGGTCAGATTAAATGGACTGTGCTGTTTGTAAATATCTCGTGTATTTTCTGTAAAATCACCCTAAATGTATATGAACTGTGTGGTTAATAATTTAATCATTGTGGGGAAATTATTGAATGTGTTTCTTTTAGGAAAGTTGTGTTATTCAATTAGTATCCAACAGTTGGCAGGTGTTAAGTAAGGGATAATGCACGGCTATGTGTGCATTACACGATTTTAATGCATGAGGTGGAGGCGAAGAACCAGGTGTGTAATGCACAACTAGCTGTGGATTTATCCCACTTATACCATGGTCAGTTGACTGCGCTGACAAGTTCAAGTTGTCATTGATGTTTGCAAGTAGATGTTTTATATACGGGTCGTTAGGTTTAGAATTGTGCCCACTATAAGTCATACACTGAGATAAAGTAGTGCAATAAGGTTACATATATTTGAATTAATTATAATGAATAATGAGAGAGAGATTGTGTGTGTATTACCTGCATCTGTGCCAAATTTCTACTAATAACGAAGCTGTGAGTTTAACTGATACTATGGTTACAGTTGTTTACAGGCAGTGCATTAATTTAGAACCGTGGTTAACAGACCGGAACTACCTGTGAAGTATAAGATTTTAACACACACCTTCCAGCCAATCAGAATCGAGTATTCGGTCAGACCATGGTATAATTCGCCTTATATTACGTCACTGTTGAATACTCGATTCTGATTGGTCAGAAGGTGGTGGTTTGTTTGTTTGTTTATTTATTTATTGTTTTTAATGACATCAGCTCTGATAGTAATTCTGGCTGCAAATCAGATTATTAATGCACTTGTTCTAATATCTTATCGTCTCCATGGTAATGAGTCACACAGGGAATTGTATGGCAGATGCTCCGCATAAACAGGTGAAAAACGTGTAAAAAGCTTTCTGTGAGAAGATGTTTATTTAGCATTTTTGGAAAGAATCAGCAGTGTCAGCGTTTTTTTTTTAGTAGTCAGAGTAAAGCAGTAACTTTTCTAACACTTGGAAAGTCTGTCTTTTTTTTTTTTTAACTTAAAGAGAGCATGAATAAGAGAGGCAGGCGAAGGGAGCTGTGAATAGCTGTGGTATAAGAAGATTAACCCACTTTGGGTCATGTTGTTATTGGAAAATATTCAACTTTGCGTTGGAAACAGCGACTGTCTCTTCAAACCACCCATCCGTTGATTATTTTCTTATCGCAGCACATTGTGGTGTGTTTTATTCCTTTCATATCAGATAAGAGCCCGTCATGCCACATGCAGCAGGGGAATGTGCCATTTTCAATTTGCATAGTCAGAGATTCTGTGTTTTCTGTTGTGTGTAGGCACTTTTTTTTACTTTATTTTATTTTTTTGTGAATCTGCTACATCAGACTATATCAATTGTTTTATCCAGTATGAAAAAATTATAATCCTGCAAACGTAAACGTAAAAAAAGAGAAATAATTAATGATTAATGTTTAATATCAGTATTATAGCAACATATTATTAATAATATGTTAGTGCCATGCTTTACAGCGAGCACTCCTAAGTAATTACTGTGCATGCCAAAGTACTGCCTGGTTATTGACGTGTATCGCGTGGATCTGTGTTTCCAGCATCGATACACCAGGCGTGATTAACAGAGTGTCGCAGCTGTTTAAGGGCCATCCAGACCTCATCATGGGCTTCAATACCTTCCTGCCCCCTGGCTACAAGATAGAAGTGCAGACTAACAACATGGTGAACGTAACGACCCCAGGCCAGATCCATCACATCACCCCGCATGGCGTTTCAGTGCAGAACATCCCCATAACGCAGCAGGCTCAGCACCAGAGCCAGACTTCAGCCCCCACAAGCACCGCTGCTCTCCCCATGCCCAGCCAGCCCACACCTGCCAAGATCAGCAAGGTACCGTTAGGAGTGTTTAACAGTATAGTGGCTGGTTATGTGACTTTGTGTGATGATATCTATTTGGACAGTGAAATAAGTACTTTTTTTTTCCCCGCACTGAATTTGAAATATAACATCAAGGTTTGAGGTGAAGATGTTTCACATACCATCATGAATGGCAGCCATTTTGATCTAGCGAAACACAATTTCTTAAGCAGCAAGTTTACGTACACCCTTCATGTTCCTTGCAGCCCATGCAGTCTCCTGCTCTGACCCCAACCAGCCAGCACAATCCGTCCATCCCATCCTACGCCTCGCCCCGCTCCCCCTCAGTCCAGTCTCACACACCGGTGAGCAGCACACCTGCCAGCGCTCCTCCGCTGCAGAACAACCAGCCTGTGGAGTTCAATCACGCCATCAACTATGTCAACAAGATCAAAAACCGCTTTCAAGGCCAACCAGATATCTACAAAGCATTTCTGGAGATTCTGCACACGTACCAGGTGAGAGGATAGATGGAGAAGATAAGGAACAGCCTTGAAATGCAAATGGGGGGGGGGCATTTTGGTTTCTTAGTGCAAGTGTTGTAGGCTCTTTTGAATGAAGATAATATCTCATCCATTGTAATTGAAAGATGATGTCGCTGAAAACTGTTTGATATCACCATATACATTTTTATAGACATGTAGATCATCTAAAAATGACTAAATTAAACAAATTACTAGCATTGATTTTTTTTAGATGACAAACCTGTTGAGCTTTGCTACTAATCAGCTGTTCTCCTAGATTAAAGTCTAATTGAAAGGAATGGTATTTGTTCAGAAAGAGCAGCGGAATGCAAAGGAAGCAGGTGGGAACTACACTCCGGCTCTTACTGAGCAGGAAGTGTATGCTCAAGTAGCCAGGCTTTTCAAGAACCAAGAGGATCTGTTATCCGAGTTCGGACAGTTCCTGCCAGATGCCAACAGTTCTGTGGTAAGCAGTTTGCATAATAGGAACTTGACCCTTTAATGATTGCACGAGTGTGGCTGGTAATTAAAAATGCACTCTTTTGGGTAGTTATTGGGCAAAACGAGCACAGATAAGCCAGAGTCTGTGCGCATGGATCCCAGCAGTGTTTTGAAGAGGCCACAGCTCAACAACAACAAGCAGAGATTCAACCAGAATGGCTGCCAGATTCGTAGACACTCTGGGCCTGGTGCTACTCCCCCTTTAAAGGTGATGTTATGACAGTTAAACATGTTATTTTTGAATTTCAGTGAAGGCGTCCTTCTTATTTGCAGTTAAGGACACTTTACTACAAAGTTTTGTTTGCCAAACTGTAACTTTACCTACTTTTTATTATTAACAGAAGAAGCCAAAGTTTATGGGGAAAGAACACCCAGTGGCTGAAGGCAGCAAATTTGGAATCGGCACTGAATCTTTGTTTTTTGAAAAGGTAAGTCTATTGCCATGATTGTCAGTCTATTGAAATGCCAAAATAGCCATTTTGCCAAGAGTTGACAAATCGTTAGCTAGCCCACAAGGCAAGTGGAAGGTCCAGGGTGCTTCCTCTCTCATGTTTTGGTTGCTGCAGGTCAATATTTGGTTGGCCTGACTAGGCTAATAACTGGTAGGTAATGTAATATATTAATAAGGTGAGCTAATTAAGTGCTTTAATGCAGACTAAACGAAACAAATTTGTATATGATCATTGTCCTTATATGAAGAGAAGTCGTCTTTATTTGTCACATATTCATTACAGTACAGTGAAATTCTTTTCTTCGCAGTTTGTGAGGAAGTTGGGGTCAGAGTGCAGTGTCCGCCTGATATGGCACCCCTCGAGCAGAGAGGGTTTAGGGCCTTGCTCATGGGCGCCAAGCTTGGCGATGCCGGGGGTTAAACCCCTGACCTTCTGATCAGTGACTCTGAGCAAAAACATGGTTAGACATGCCACAAAGTAGATGGCAGTGCCTTAACAGTATATGTGTTGCAGACCACTAGGAGCCTGTTCCATGCTTTTCTCCTTTCATACAACATGTACACTGTCACAGTTTCTAAAGTAGCATATCATGTTTTGTGCCTTTTGACAAGTCATCGGCAAACGTTTTTTTTTTGTTTGTTTGTTTGTTTGTTTTTTAAACGTTTTACAGCTTTGAGATGAGCTGTTTTGTTCTTGCACATTTAACTATGACGAGACTGTGTATTATTCGTTTTAACGCTGGGTTTTCAACAATTTTCATTAGCATTTTCACACACCTGCCTGTTCCTGATTATGTGATCTGTGCACACTAATTAGTCCTCCTGTCAAACATCATTTTATCATGAACATTGTCCTGGGCTACTGCTTTGTCCACCCTTGCTACTGCAATCTGTAATGTCTGCTTTGAACACAGACAACACAATACACATGAAGACACACAATGATTGCTTAATGGTTATTTACCCCAGGTGAGGAAAGCACTAAGAAGCACAGAGGCCTATGACAATTTCCTGCGTTGTTTAGTGATCTTCAACCAAGAGGTGATCTCGAGAGCAGAACTAGTGCAGCTGGTGCTACCTTTCTTAGGGTAAGTCTGATGTTCATGCACCAGTGAACAACTGTTTTATAATATGTATCATAGGATGTCTACTGCATTATGAAGTTTATGGATTTACATTTGTTTATGTAGCAGACGCTTTAATCCAAAGCGTCTTACAAATGAGGAAATTCAAGCAAAGCGATATATCAAGCGGGGAACAATACAAGTTTCCGCTCGAGTTAGGAAGTTAGGGGTTAGTTGGGTGTTCACGGAAGAGGTGGGTCTTTAGCTGTTTTTTGAAGATAGTGACCGATTCTGCGGTCCGGATTGAGGTTGGAAGTTGATTCCTCCACTGAGGGACAGTCAGTTTGAATGTTCTAGTAAGGGACCTCATGCCTCACTGAGTAGGCACTACCAGGCATCGGTCGTTAACCGATCGCAGGTTGCACGAGGGGACATAAACCTTAAGGAGAGTGTGCATCAAGGCCTTGAATTTGATGCAGGCAGCTACTGGAAGTCAGTGGAGGGAGATGACAAGGGGTGTGACACTGGTTCTTTTGGGCTGATTGAAAACAAGGCATGCTGCTGCATTCTGAATCATCTGAAGGGGTTTGATGGAGCTGGCTGGGAGACCCGGGAGTAGTGCGTTGCAGTAGTCTAGTTTTGAGATAACAAGAGCCTGGACTAGTAGCTGTGTAGCCTGTTCAGTGAGATAGGGCCTGATTTTCTTGCTGTTGTACAGAATGAACCTAAAGGACCGTGCAGTTGTTGAAATGTGGTCTGTAAACTTCAAGTGATCATTGAAAGTCATCCCAATTTTTCTGGCTGTCCTGGTTGGCTTGAGTGTGCTTGAGCCTAGCTGTACAGTGAGGTGGTGGTTGATTGAGGGGAAGGCAGGGATGATGAGAAGCTCCGGTTTTGCCAAGTTAAGCATGGGGTGGCGTTCCCTCATCCAGTCCGAGATGTCAGACAGGCAGGCAGAGATGCGTGCTGAGATGGATGGATCTTCGGGTGGAAGGACAAATAGAGCTGGCTGTCATAGCAGTGATATTGAGAAGCCATGAGACTCTATCACAGGCCCCAGAGATGTAGGATTAATAGAAAAGAGCAGTGGACCCAGATCTGACCCCTGGGGAACCCCAGCAGTGAGTTGCTGAGTTTCAGATACCCCTCCTCTCCATGATACCTTGAAGGATCTGCTTGAGACATAGGATTCCACACAGTGCAGAGCCGTTCCGGTGATGCCCAGACTGGAGAGAGTTGACCGGAGGATCTGATGATTCACAGTGTCGAAGGCAGCAGAGAGGTCGAGTAGGATGAGGACCAATGATCTTTAGGTTAATTTTACTAGTTGTAAGGCTTCACTGACGGAAAGCAGAGCAGTCTCCATGGAGTGATTTGCCTTCGTAGCCAGACCGCTCTGTTCGCCCTGAGTGATTAATCACTTTTGTTCTTGATTTAATTGGATACAAAGTGTAATGATTATATTTACCCTTATTAAATTACAAATGGTATCGTTCTCTGCAGTATGTGATTCAGTCCAAATATACAGCTGAGTAACTCAGAGTTAAAATAACCTTAACTATATACATACATAGACATATATTTTGTTGGTATGAGTATCCTACTTAGTATAAATCTCTCATGAGTTCACAAATTCAAAAAAAAAAAAAAAAAAGTGTGGACCCTGTTGACAGGAAGTGTGCGGTTCATGCTGGTCACACAACTGAAGTACTCAAGTGTTGCGTTTTTTCTGCAGTTCACTGCCTCCTGCTCACGAATGCCTTTGTTTCCATGCAATTCTCAGCATCGTACACTTATTTAAATGACCTTGCTCACCGATAATGCTCTGCACACGCATGTTGGCCATTCTCCTGTTCGCGTTTAAATATACTGTTTAAACACGGTAAGATGTTTTATCAGGTTACTTGTTGTATTGTAGGAAGATGCCAAAGTACTTTCCCTTTATATTTCCTAGCTCACAGTCTGCTGTGATGATTTATCATGAAATATGTCCAAATTGCTGTCATGTTATTGTTCATTAGCTTGGCAACATAAACTAAGTTTACACCAAATAAAATCATGTTATTGGTTATTCTGTGTTGCTATTGGTGCAATTAAAATTATTTTTATTTATTTATTTTTTTTAAATCCAAGTTTGAGTAAATGAGCACAATATAGGACCAATACCAGTATTGGTAATACATTCCTAGATTGTATGATTAAGTCCTTTTAGGTGAATTTATATATTAATATAAGTTTGCTGACCAGTTCAGACTGGTCAGCAAAAATGTCTCTAACATCTGTGCTAAGGGGCCCAAGCATGGCTCTTTAGCTGTACAAGGTACTGAGTAATGAGGTGCTATTTATTTATTTATTTATTTATTTATTTATTATTTATTTATTTATTTATTGGTAGAATACCTTAGATTCCATTTCTTACTTCATATTTTTCAATATTTATTTCTCTCAGGAAATTCCCAGAGCTGTTTACTTGGTTCAAGAATTTTCTGGGCTACAAAGAGTGTGCCCAAATGGAGAGCTTTCCCAAAGAGCGTGCTACGGAGGGCATTGCTATGGAGATTGATTATTCTTCCTGCAAGAGACTGGGTTTCAGTTACAGAGCTCTGCCTAAGAGCTTCCAGCAGCCCAAATGCACAGGAAGATCTCCACTCTGTAAGGAGGTAAGTGACTGTGATCTATGGGTTCTTCCACTACAGTGACATGCTTTCTGCAATAGACATTGATTGTTGCGGCCAGAAATGCTTGATTTTGCTGCGGCTTTTTTATTTATTTATCATTTGTAGTTTTTTGTGGAAATTGCAGTTGCATTAAATTGTTTCACAGTGATGTTTGTTGGTAAATGAGAGCTTTTAGCTGTACTCATGTTAGTTGCACGTGAATCGAAAAGGGCTTTAGCTGAATGACACATCACGACGCGTATTGGCGCAAATCTAAAGAAAATCTGCTGTGATTTTGAAAAATTGCACGCTCATCCATATATTGTGGGGTTTGCGTGATTTTGCGCTGATTTCTGTGTGCGTAAAATCCTGGAGGGACTGAATACTCATATTGGCTTGTTGTTAAGGATTTGCATAAACAAATAATGTGGTTTTGGTGACGATCAGTAACCATACTAGATGAATGAAGTAGGTAACTATATTAGAGGTCGACTGATTGCGGGAACTATCAGGTATCTACAAAAATCCACACCGATAGTTTTTCCCGGTTGCTGGAGCGGGACATTATACAGCATGAGAGCAGCCTCTAGAGGCAAAATAAAAACTATCTCTGACTGTGGGTTGTTGTGTGGTTTTTTTTTTTGTTGTTTTTTTTTTTTCTTAAAAAACACTGGAGTGTTTTTTTCATTATTATTTTTTTTTATTATTATTATTCATTTTGGATGTCGCTAAAAAAAGTTTATTTAAAAAAAAAAAAATATATATATATATATATATATATATATATATATATATATATGTGTGTGTGTGTGTGTGTGTGTATATATGTATGGAGTGTTACTTTTTGCTTCAGTTTGGATGTATATCTTTTATTTACTTTAATACTTATTAAATATTCACTATTTTTAATATTTATTTAATTTTAAAAAGTACAGTATGTTTTCATGGTATAGTAAGTACTGTTTATTTTTGTAATAAAGTTCAGCCATGTTTTATTTATTTGAGTGTTATGTTTTCATTCAGTAGCAATTATTAATCTGCAGGTGCTGTCCAACTTGGTTATCGTTATCTGTAAAATCCACTATCGGTCGATCTCGAAACTGTATCACTAGATAACTAAACTAGATAATGCGGCATTCATTTTTCAGGTTCTGAATGACACGTGGGTGTCTTTCCCGTCTTGGTCTGAGGACTCCACTTTTGTCAGCTCCAAAAAGACACAGTACGAAGAGCACATATACAGATGTGAGGACGAGCGCTTTGAGGTAAGAGAGCACTCAAAACTCGGTTTCATTCTATTTGTTTTATCGAATTACCTTACTTACTACACGTTTCTTTCTTGGCAGCTCGATGTGGTGATCGAGACAAACCTGTCCACTATCCGTGTTTTGGAGACCGTTCAGAAGAAACTCTCGCGGATGTCAGCAGAAGAACAGGCCAAATTCAGGTTGGACAACACCATGGGAGGCTCCTCAGAGGTCATTCACCGCAAAGCCATTCAGAGGATATATGGGGACAAAGCTGCAGACATCATTGATGGTCTCAAGAGAAACCCTGCAGTCTCTGTACCGATTGTTCTGAAAAGGTAAGCTTGAGGTACATGACTTAAAAATAAAAATAACCAGTCGGATATAGTACGTTTCACAAAAGGTTAAAGTAAAGTCGAAAGCATTCCTTAAGCTGTCTAATCTGTCCCAAATGTTCTCATAAAAATTACTTTTGACATGCGCAGCTTTGATTCAAATATGTATTTTCGCTTCTTGTTTGAGTTATGTAATGGGCACGGATGCTCTAACTGTGTTTTCAGACTCAAAATGAAAGACGAAGAGTGGCGCGAGGCTCAAAGAGGCTTTAACAAGATCTGGAGGGAACAGAATGAGAAGTATTACCTCAAGTCATTGGACCACCAGGGTATTAACTTCAAACAGAACGACACAAAAGTGTTCCGCTCCAAGACATTGCTCAACGAGATCGAGACTCAGTATGATGAGGTAAGACAAATCCTGTCACTTTTTATAACCTTGTTTTTATTTTATTTTATTATTTCTTTCTTTATTTTTAAGTAAATATATGTGGATAGCTGTACAGTTCAGGATTCTTATGTGCCCTGGATGATCTGGAAAATCACAAATTAGTTTTCCTGTCTTGGACAGCAACTGGAAAATAAGAAAATGGATGAAATGAATTGGAAGCATTATTGAGGTTAATAAAAATCATAAGGTTGAACCGTTAAGCCACCAAGAGCGAGTTACAGTACATCTGTAACTGAAAATATTTCGTTTAGTCCTATTTTTCCAGGAGATTCCGACTGAGATAGAATCTGTTTGGCAAATGAGATCCAGTCAAGAGTCTTGCACATTTGAAATTTAGACAAGGTGTGAAATTGTTCTTGTATTATGTTTAATTTTTCTTTAAGTTGTACTTGGCTCTTCAGCAAGTGGTTAAGGAAATACATTAGATTAAGTAAGTAATAAAACATGCTGGTTTGTGCTGTAATGGGAAAATAATCAACGAGAGGCTGATGTGATCCAGCCTCATGTGAGAGGATGTGTGTGTGGATGTGTGTGTGTGTGTATGTGTGTGTGTGTATGTATGTGTGTGTGTGTGTATGTGTGTGTGTGTGTGTGTGTGTGTGTGTGTGTGTGTGTGTGTGTGTGTGTGTGTGTGTGTGTGTGTGTGTGTGTATGTGTGTATGTGTGTATGTGTGTATGTGTGTATGTGTGTATGTGTGTATGTGTGTGTGTGTGTATGTGTGTGTATGTGTGTATGTGTGTGTATGTGTGTGTATGTGTGTGTATGTGTGTGTATGTAATGTGTATGTAATGTGTATATGTGTTGTGGGATGCCTGTGAGACAACAGACAAAGAAGACTTAAGGCTTAAAACTTACTGGTTGTTAAAAAGTGCTGACACTGGAGACTCCTTCCATAACAGTTAAATAACATTTTATCTGTTTATTATTAAGCTTCGATTCTATGAAGGGTCCACCATAAGTACTCCTGAATGTGCTGTTATTATTGAAACGATAATGTTTCGCAAGATGCACATTAATATAAACCTGTTATTTGCCATAAAGCTGAAGTAATGTCCAAGCCCAGTCGTGCTGTTCTAGAAAAAAATAATCAATCATCCTGAATACTTCAATTCTAATATTTATGTACAACTCGTGATCAAAATATAATTTAAATAGCGGAAGTCTGTGGTTCACTGATCGATAGTTAGAGCTGTATTTTTTTTTTTTTATTATTTATTCATGGTTAAAATGAGTGGGGACCTTCAGAGGCTGACAGCATTGAGAACTGTATCTTGTGCTAATATGACAGAAAAAAAAAAAGACATTATACCGATTCTAAAGAAGATGGCTTATGTCCGGTTATGAAATTTGTGAACAGTTGTCAGTGTTCTCTTAAGCCATGAAGCATAGGCATGAAATGCGGGGTCCTGAACGGCACAGCAGAAAATCGTTTGTCCTGTTGTCAGGAGATCGTGAGCTCAAAGACAAGTTCGACAAGTGAAGACTGGAGTTAGCACCAAGTTTTAGATAGAATGCTGAGTCGTTAAGGGATTTTTTTCCCCTCTGGCTAATTTATTAACTTTATTATGTACACTTTACAATTCTGTGCAGCGGCAGGAGGCATCAGATGACAACGGCTCCTCTCCGTCGGGCCCTCACATGACTCTGCCTTATGAAGATGGTCAGATCCTGGAAGACGCAGCTGCCCTCATCATCCACCATGTCAAGAGGCAGTCCGGCATCCACAAGGACGACAAGTATAAGATCAAGCAGGTCATCTACCACTTCATCCCCGACATGCTGTTCGCCCGGCGCGGCGAGCTGTCCGACGTGGAGGAGGAAGAGGAAGAAGAGGAGCCCGATCCTGATGAAGATGGAGCAAAGAAGCCTAACGGTACAACTCAGCCCAAATCCAAGCTGCTGTTCAGTCACACAACGCCGGCGCAGCAGAAGCTCAGCACTTGCGACGAGGCCTACAACCTCTTCTACGTCAACAACAACTGGTACGTCTTCCTGCGGCTGCACCACATGCTGTGCTCCAGGCTGCTTCGCATCTACAACCAGGCTGAGAAACAGATCGAGGAGGAGACCAGGGAGAGGGAGTGGGAGCGCAATGTGCTAGGGCTCAAGAGAGAGAAGAATGACAGTCCAGCTGTCCAGCTGCGCCTGAGGGAACCCCGTAAGTCCAGCCTCGTTAGAACCATTATAACATGTGGCCTCAAGCCGGGGTGGACAAATCATAAATTTTGCCCAGTGGGCAAGTGGACACTCCTGTCCTGCTGTCCAAGCCTGTGTTTTGGTTAATGTTAAAATGAGTGTTGTAGAAATGTTTTAATTTTTTGTGTGTCTTGTTCACTCTGTTTTAGTGGATATTGACGTCGAGGACTACTACTCCGCCTTTCTGGAGATGGTGCGCAACCTTCTGGATGGCAATATGGAGACATCTCAGTATGAGGACCAGCTGAGGGAGATGTTCACCATCCACGCCTACATCGCCTTCACCATGGACAAGCTCATACAGAGCATCGTCAGGCAGGTAAGGGACTGAATCTGATTCTATCATTCTTTAAGTAATCTGCTCAAGTTGACTATTAATTAACTATTAATTGTCTTAATTAATTTGGCTTGACACAAAAAAGGAACCTAGAGCTGGATTATTTTGCTTTAAATTTTGCATTGCTGTGCAGTTTTTCTTCTTCATTGAGCTCTTATTCAGCACTATAGAGATCGTTCTTCTTATGCTATAATGGCAGCAAGTGCACCTAAAAAGCCAAGGGTACCTAATTTATGTCAGTCAGCCTAAAAAAACCCTTATATATAAAATATATTTCTGTTATTAAACTGAAACTAAGATTATATTTCACAAAATGCCAGTTGCCCTTAATTTAGTCCTTTTGGTCCCCCCTCTTTTCAGCTCCAGCACATAGTGAGTGATGAGATCTGTGTTCAGGTGACAGATCTTTACCTCACTGAATGTTCCAATAAAGCAACAGGTGGCACCACATCCACTCAGTCATCCAGGACCAGCGCCGAGGCGAGCTACCAGCGCAAAGCTGAACAGCTAATGGCAGAGGAGAATTGCTTCAAGGTATTCTCACTTGAAAGAGATGACATTTTCTTGAACCTGTCACTGACTCGCTCAAGAAAATGGACAGCTCATTCCATTCAGCCATCACACTGTGCTTAATTCAGAAGGGAGACCTTGGATTTAATGAGGATCGCAAGAAGATGAATGTAGAGGATTTTTTTTTTTTTCGGCGGAAGCTGTTCAAGTAAATTCGTTTGACCTTGCAACATGATTTTGTATTCGGGAGTGGATCAGTCATTAACTCGGGACAAGTAAATTTCATGTCCAGGTATTTTATTTTATTTTATTTTATTTATTTATTTATTTATTTTATTTTATTTTTTTATTCATAGTTGCTTGGCAGACTAATAGGTTCAACAGCCAGAGGAAGAAAAATCCCTGATCCTTGATGACTTTTGCAAAACAAACACTTTCGTTTTCTAGGTATTCTAGGGTTGTTCGCTTAGTGGTTAGCATGTTTGCCTTGCATCTCCCTGGGTTGGGTGTTCGAATCCCGCCTCATCCCTGTGTGTGCGGAGTTTGCATGTTATCCCCGTGCTCTGAGGTTTCCTCAGAGTACTCCAGTTTCCTTTCCCAGTCTAAAGTCATGCATTTGTAGGCTGATTGGCATTTCCAAATTGTCCTTGGTGTTCGATTCCTGACTCTGCCCGGTGTGTGCAGATTTTGCATTTTCTTCCCATGCTATGTGTGTTTTCCGGGTACTCTGGTTTTCTCCCCCAGTCCAAATACATATTTCCATAGTGTGCGAACATGGTTGAATTTAATTTTGTTTTTTTAGTTTGAAGGTGGTTCTTTGTGGCAGTTAAGTTTGCATATTATTTTCGATAATGACACGCATACACTACCGAAAGTTTAGAAACACTCATTCTCTATTTTAATTTTTTCCCACATTTTAGAATAATAGTCATCAAATATCCACCTACGCTGAACTCTTATAGGCTGCTTTTCAGAATATTTCACTCTAAGTCATCCGTTTAAAATATTTTTTTTGTAAATATAATCTTAGTTTTCTAATGAAGGAAGTGAATGTCAGCACAAAAATATTTGTGTCTTTCAAACATTTTATCATACACCTTCTTGTTTAAGATGTTGAGATCATGTTTAAATCATGTTTAAGATCATGAGAAATATTTCAGGCAAGTGTCCACAAACTTTTGACCAGTGGTGTATGCGTTTCACCACAGCTACTGTTCCAGAAGAGCAAGGGGAGTGTACAGCTGGCTGTAGAGCTGCTGGACACTGAGGAGGAGAACTCTGATGAGCCCATGGAGTTTGAGGTACACTGCTTCATAATTGCAATGCTTTTGATTATTTTTTTTATTTTTATTTTTTTTTAATGATTTGTTTGAAATTCGAGAAACTCACACAAACGTTTTCTGCTGCTGATTTCTTGCAGCGTTGGCAGGATTACGTTGAGAGTTACGTGAACGCGGACTCGGCGTCCCCGGAGCTGAGGGAGCAGCTCTCCCAGAAGCCTGTGTTTCTGCCCAGGTGAGGCTCAGCCCTGCTCCATCTCCTGAGCCCTGAGCCCAGCATGGCTCGTTTCCTAAAGTCCACTCAGCCTCATAGATAGATGATTAACATCATCAGTGGTCATTTAAGGTCCAGAGGTTCTGGTTCCACAGAATGTCAAGCGATTCATCATACTCGACGTGTGAACGCCATGCCACTTTTGTTAGCTGGCACATATGTGTTTCGATGGCATTCTGGAATGAGTGCAATGTAGAAATGTTCAGTGCGTGTGTCGTTTGCTTTTTCCATCCAAATAAGGACAAGCTCTTTGTGTTCTGTTTATTTCATGGACATGGGAGTTGTTAGGATGTTCATTTCTGCTGCAGTTCAGTTTGGTGATTTCTGTGCGTTTCCTTCGGTGATTTTTGAGCAGGGAAATCACGAAACTGTCCTGGACTTGGACCATGCAGGACTAGTATATAGTTTATTTATGAATCACACTGTAAGTTTGATATATTGTCTTTAGAGCATTGCTATTTATTTCAGACATTTTTGCTCAACATGAACACGTGTGAGTTTTTTTTAGATGCAAAATATGCTGCATTTAATGATTCAGTTCTGACTGCCTTTGTTACAACTGTGATGATGGAAGTAACTGGAAAAGTGCATATAATTTTAATCTTTGTATTTTCAATGTAAGTATGGAGAACTATTTTTATACCACCATTCTTAACAGACTTATTAGACAGTCATGTTCCTTTGAAGTGCATACATTAGCGAATGAAAAAATTATGTAGTGAGATTACAAAAATGGGCTCGCACTTGAAGTATTTCATTAGATTTTGCATAACCTTTTTAAGAGGCAAAGAGCATACAGATCAGACACACATTATTAGAATATAATATATCAAAAATGACAAATCTATGCCTTATGTTCATGTAATGATTTTCACAGAAATGATGTGAGCAAAATTCCTCAATGTGTTTGCTTTATGTGTTTCCTATAAATGGTTTTAAGGACTTTCTGATTTCAGTCTTTTCTCAGCAAAAAAAAAAAAAAAAAATACTGTGTTACATGTTTCAGAGATGCAGTGCGCTCCCGTTGAAGTGTGTGCTTTTGGTTGGGGTTGTGAGTTTACAGAGGGCTGCTGTGGATAGAAGTCTAACTTGCCATGGTGTGTGACTCCCATACAGCTGTATTTCAGATGGGGGAGCTTGTCAATAAAATGCTGGTCTGAATTGTATCCTCAAATGTGCGTGTATTTCTTTTCCAAAGTTTAAGCACTTGCATGGGAGGATGTTTTTTTGTGGATTGTATATTCATCCGTTATTTTGTGGTTTGGCTTTGCATGTCTCAATATGTGTAATGCCAAAGATGTTTTTTGTTTTTAACTTTATATATATATATATATATATATATATATATATATATATATATATATATATATATATATATATATAAAATCATATACAAACTGGCAACTTGTTTTGCCAAAGATTTTTTACTTACATGTGGTGATGGTGGTTGTGTTATTTATTTATTATATTTTTAGTTCTGTGCATCTTCTTATGGGTGTGTGATTGGGCAGTTTAGGTTATTTAACCCACATTTCACATTTATGTTGCTTCACAGTTTGCCCTGTATAAAATAATGCAACAACAACTAAAAAAAAAAAAAAAAAGCAAGCAGATTTTTTATGCATGGTCATAATCAAGTTTGAACTGCTGATAATTACATTAAAGTAACTCCTATCGTGGCTTTTTAACTGTCATTTCTTATTTTTATTGAGAATTGGCTAGTGCATCTCAATTTCTGTAAAGTGGAGTCCCGAATACAAAATATTCATGGTTTCAGTCCCCGCTCTCACCTGTAACCTGTTTGGTAAGTACATTTCTAATTTTAGTATTTATTGAAGCGGGGATTTTTTTTATTTTTTATTTTTGAACTTCTATATTTATTTTCTCATTTTCATAGTCTGAATTCGTACTTGATCAAAATCCGGCTTGCCACGGATATGTGCTTGTTAAAAGGGAATCTCTGACTCAAACGGAGGTGCACTGTAGACTTTGTACATAATCCCGTTTATGATTATGATTGGGTGTTTTCTTTCTCATCACACTGAGAGGCTGAGCCTTGGTGCGTGGGTTACGTGATGTACTGCAATACATGCTGTGACAGACGGCTTTGCAGATAACGTTACACCTTAATGCAATGTTTCCTTTCTCTTTGTCAGAAACCTCAGGCGGGTCAGGAAGTGCCAGCGAGGGCAGCACGTCCAGATGAGAGAAGCGAGCGAAGCAGCTAAGAAAACCGCCGATGGTGCAGAGGACCCCAAAATGGAATGCATGTTTAAGCTCAACTCGTACAAGATGGTGTACGTTATTAAGTCAGAGGATTACATGTACAGGCGCACAGCGCTCTCGAGAGCCCATCAGGTATGCAAATGATTGTGACATTTAATTTCAGCGCTCCAGATGCTGAGCTTTATTTGGAGTAAAGCTTTGTTCAAATATTAGGAGTTTAAAAGCCTGTGGCGATGAAATCTGATCTGTTTCATCACTAGTCTACTGTTATTATCAGATTACTTTCTTGAGGCACTCTCTCTCTCTGTGTGTGTGTGTGTGTGTGTGTGTGTGTGTGTGTGTGTGTGTGTGTGTGTGTGTGTGTGTGTGTGTTCTTGCTACGCTTGCTTCTAGTACCTGTCGGTCTAAATAAACAGGTGCGGCTTCAGATCCCTCCAATTTAACTTGGCATAAAAGCATATATTGAATTTACTTTCTTTCATATCGGACCACGTTATAGGCTACTATGCCGTGTTAAACCCACATCAAACAACCCTGTAAACCCATTTAACACTATAGCACGTCGTAAGCACATTGAAAGCTTTTTTTTTTTTTTACATTGGATCATTGATTACTTATAAAGAGATGTGGGGGGAGGAGATGTATCACTGGGATGTTTGGTTTTTTTTTTTTTTTCCTGACCATCTGCTCAGGAGCTGCTTAATTGAAAACGGATTAGGGGTAGAATTAATTATTTACGGCTGATCGCTGCAACTCGTTTATTTTCACAAGCAACGAATTTGTTGTTTCTTTGGATTTTTATTCCTTTGGATTGTTATTAGTCAATTAGTTGGATCGCATAAATATATCAAATAGCAAAAACTAAACAACAATCAAACATGACGACAAAACAATTGACAGGTGAAGTGAATCATTGCTTATCTCTCTGCAAGGGTGCCTGTCAAATGGAGGATATATTATGCAGCAAGTGAACAGTCAGTTCTCAGAGTTGCTGTGTTGGAAGCAGGAAAAATGGGAAAGCGTAAAGTTCTGAGCAACTCTGACGAAGGCCGCATTGTGATGGCTAAACGACTGGGTCAGGGCATCTACAAAACGCCAGGTCTTGTGGGGTGTTTTCCGGGTATGCACTGGTTAGTACCTACCACAAGTGTTCTGTTAATTTGATTGGACGCAAATACTAAGTAGCATAAACTATTTACTAACTAGGCTTAATTAAATAACAGTTCACTAACTACTATAACGTATTACTGACATTCATCAGACACTCTGTCAGAGCATGTGAATATTAAGTGCAGGTGTAAAATGTAAAAGTTTTTTTTTTTTTTTTTTTTTTTTTTTTTTTTTTTTTTTAAATTTATTTTTTAAATGTCAGTGTGTCCCCAACAACCGCCATCATATAACGGCTACCAGCCGTGGAGTTTGAAGGCTGTCACATGCTTTCTTTGTGAAGCTCAATCCACATGCATGAGCTCATAGGTCAGTCATGGCTAGTCTCACTGTGATTGATAGGTGAGAGAGAAAGAGAGCATAATATCCCGCCCATCTAGAGAGCACAGTCTAATTTGTTTTCTTGGACTCCCAGATGGCTCTGTGGCATTGTCAGGATTCAAACTCTCAATTTCAGGGCAATAGAGTGAACACTTGTCGTTACCAGACACTTTCATTTCTGGCTACCAAAATCGGCCGTACATCAGCGTTATAATATCAAGTGATGCTTGCATAGAGGTGCCAATGTCTACAGTTTAACTGTAGCATTCACAGCTTTTGTGACCCCTTGATATGGGGGACACCTGTAAACTACACTTTTCAGCTAAAGTAGTGGTGAGAGCACACACGAATAAAATTCAACTGATTGAAAAGCCAACTCGCAGCAAATCTCCTTGCATTTCAGTGTTGATTCATTCTCTCTCATTCTGATTCACTCTTCTTTTAGATGAATTTGTGCCAGCTTTATGTAGGTGAATTTTGACCTGTGAGATTGTGAACCTCGGTTTTAGGGGACAGTAGTCTCTGTTCAGTAAAAGCGTGAGGATAATATATGCAATTTACCTTTCGGGCTAGAGCCATCTCTTCCCCTGACCTTCATTGGTGTTTTGTGTCAATGTTTTTGTCCCTTCCTGCTAGGATTTGCTTCACTCTGAGGGGCAAAAAAGGGTGCTAAACTGTACCTTTCCTTGTTTCTGGTTGTGGTACCCTTATCTTTTGTACATTTTTTAATATGTATCTTTCACCTGGTTATAGTGAACCTTTAAAAATAGGTTTGAGGTACATAATTCCCTCAACCTTTCTAGGTATAAGATACATACTAATGGTACAAAAAGGTGTTTGCTTAAGTATACTACTTAGGGAAAGGTACAGTTTAGTACCCTTTTTGTGTAGAGTTAGCAATGCTGGCACCTCTGATCCTGTAGTTCCCTCTGTGATGAATAAAGTTAACTGTCTGTCTGTTGAAACTTTTTCTGGGTGTAGGAGTTCAAGGTTGTTAAACTGAGGCTGGAGCTGAATTTGTTAGAAAGGAGCAATGTTAGTGATTTAAAGTCTGTTATCAAGAGCGTGATAATCATGTGTGTCTATTCCTGTGTCCAGTCCCACCAGCACGTCAGCACACGTCTGCACCAGCGTTTCCAGACCTGGCTAGACGCATGGAGGAAAGATCACGTGGCCAATGAGCTGGCCACCGACAATCACAAGTGGCTTATGGGAGAAAGCCAGGAGGGGCTGCGGGCCTGTAAAACGAGCTGTGAACCTTGTATCCTTCACTTCCAGAGCATCAACAGATACCGGGTCACCTACAGCAGCACTCCATAACACCCCTCTCTCTGTCCTTGTGTCATTTCAGAGAGCTGGTGCTGTTTTAATATTCTTTTTCTTTTTTTTAAATTTTTTTTTTTTATTTTACTTTTTAAGAAGAAAGAAAGTTGACTGGAGCAGCACTGAAATTGAACGCTGGTTGCCATGGAGCTCTTTTCAGACTCCTGAATCTTGTCCATTTTTAACTTTTTAAAACTTTTAGATGGGAACTTCGTGGCACATCTTTATGATCTTTCAGTCACCATGGAGAAAAAGTCCTGCCCCCCACCCCCCCGCCATTCTTTTTTTATTTAAATTTTTTACTTATAATTTTTTTTGGAGTAATTCCAGACGGTATTCAAAGTCTGAGGCCACTCATAAAGATGTACAATTATTATCACAGGTCAATGTGTACCGTTTTTCATTTCTAATATTGTCTTGTGAAGTTAAGTTGTAGATTTTTAGCAATATGCCCCCTTTTTGTTTGAAGTTTTTTTTATTTTTTATTTTATTTTATTTTTTTCTTCCTTGGTTCGATGTTAACCATGCCCTCAGAAACACTATTGCGAATTGCAGCCAGACTCGATTTGTGGAATAAATAGGATACCGAATGCACTGACTGTGAAGAAAGCTCTATCTTTGTATGAGATCATGCAGCGTGGTCTGACCTGACGACGTGAATTTGTACAAGTCCATGTAATCGGTCTGTGCACTTAAATATTTATACACCCCCGAGGATAATCATGCATTAACGGTTGTCTAAGATACCAGCTTCAAAATATGACAGCAGCCACAGAATATCTGATATTGTAAATACCTTGTATATAAGCCAGACTGTTTATATTCAAATGAACATTATAATGTAGTTCACCTTTTAGACTTTATTATCTTAGCAGATGTGACTGATGCTGGTCTGTATATTATAAACAATGACCTTTTTACCAAAGGAAGTTATTGTTAATGTTTTTTTTTATTATTATTATTGTTTAATTTCTATTCTTTTTTTTCTTTTTCTTTTTAAATCTGCCTCATCATCCTTTTGTGGTCGTGACTTGTCTGGACTTTTAAAGAATGTTCTGTATGTAGAATTAATTTTTTTTCTGATTTATTTGAAGGATTTTTACTCCACCGTATATGGAAATTTGTGATACTGCCCGTGCTAATATAATACTTAGTAGAAATTAGAAACTATTCACAGTTCTTGTCCTGTTTTGCCTCCCTCTTCTAGTCCAAATATGAAAAGTTGTGAAAGTTTCATTTTGTCACACTTTTCTTGTGCACCATGCGGTGATGACTGCTGAGACGTACGTAAAAGCAAATTAGAAAAGAAAAAAATACAGTGATGGCATGTTTCTATGTTCTCATGTACAGACTTTTGTATTATTCATTATTGTTTTAAAGATTGAAATAAAAAGTTGTAGTTAACAGTAAAATTCACAGGGGAAAAAAAATTTCCCGTCTCCTGTCATTAATTATATTCCGTATGATTTTATAGTACATCTATAGTAAATGAAAAATTTGTGATCCTTAACACATTCCGTCACCAATTTCTCACTATAGTGGCTTTGGGTTGTAAAGCTGCTATTAAAGGGTGCGGTATTCCTCTTATAGATGAACAAGTCTTGTCTTATAATTGCTACCAAGCTGCATTTATCTGAGCTCTCAATTTTAACTATGAAATAATTTCCTGTAAAAACTTTAATTTTAACTAGAATTTACTTGCTGTAATTGTGTATAAACAACAGCAGAGGGAGTATTTGGACAATTTTATCAGGTAGAGTAACAGGCATGTTCAACGTTGTTCTGTACCTTTTCGGTGCACATTATTTCATCTATATTTTAAGGCACATACACCGGAGAAGAAGAAGAAAACAACATTGTCATTGTGAAGTCTGATCTTGTCCTTCATTGACATTCTCAATCATCTAAAGAATTTATTGTAGGCTGATCGGCATTTCCAATTGTTTGTAGTATGTAAATGTGTGCGATTGTGCCCGGCGATGGGTTGGCACGCTGTCCAGGGTGTCCCCCACCTTGTGCCCCAAGTTCCCTAGGTTAAGCTCCAGGATCCTGTAGGATAAGCGGTATTGAAAATAGATGGATATCACACTAATACACAAGTATGCTATTGAATGTGCACTTTTCAACCACAATTTCCAATTCTATTTACTGTCTTCCCTGTAGCTCTAAATCTAGACAGTTCTTATTGAAACAGCTGTTTGAGTAGACCTTGTGACAGAAGCTCCTGAGTCCGTGCCCCAGTAATAAAAGCTTCTTTTAAAGCTGTTTTCCTCCAGTCATCTTGATCCAACATTGAGGTCAACTAGGCCTGCACAGCATTTTTTATACACACCATGGAGCGTAGTTTAATTATGACTGCTTAACTGTATCATGCAGTACACTGGTCTGCATCTTGGTTTATCTGCTCTTTTATATGTGTTTTTCCTTTAATTTGTCAGTGGGGAAAAAAAGGTAGATATGGCTTCATATGTTGGTCCTTTAATTTTTATTGTGCCACAGCACTGTTGAATTCTCAAATACAGTCGTGAAAAAATAAGTACACCCCATGGAAATTGTTGGCTTTTTTTTTTTATTTGATCCTCTTTGAAATGGTGCCTATTAATAAAGTTGATCTACATGAACAAAACCACAAGGAAAATTAGCTTTTTCAATCATTTATTCAACAGAAATATCAATAGATGTGATATTCTTCTGTGGGAATAGTAAGTACACCCTTGGCATCAGAAGCTAGTATTGCCCCCTTTAGCAGAAATAATTCTTGAAGGCGTTTTGCATAATTGACCACTCTTCCATGCAATATTCTTTCAGTTGCATGATGTTTGAGGGTTTTCCTGAATGTACTGCCCGTTTCAAATCCTCTCATAACATTTCAATGGGATTCAAATCTGGGTTTTGAGTAGGCCATTCCATAACCCCCCATTTCTTGTTTATGACCCATTCCTTGCTGGATTTGTTAGTGTGCTTAGGATCATTATTCTGTTGAAATGTCCACTTTTGGTTCAGCTTCAACTTTCGGGCAGATGGCCTCACAATATCTTCAAGCACTCTTTGATATGATGCAGTATTCATAGTTGAATCAATGAATGCAAGCCGTCCAGTCCCAGGGGCAGCGAAGCAACCCCAAACCATAATTTTTCCACCATCATGCTTCACAGTTGGTATGAGGTACTTCTCCTGAAAAGCTGTCTTTGGTCTGCACCAAACATGTCTACTGTTACTGTGGCCAAACAACTCTATCTTTGATTCGTCTGTCCAGAGCACATAATTCCAAAAGGCCTGGACTTTGCCTTTGTGCTCATTAGCAAACTGTAGTCTTGCAAAGGCATTTTCCTGACACGCCTCACATGCAGCTCAAATTTGTGCAATTTCTGACTGTAGAAGCATGCACTTTGACACCAATAGTTGCAAGACTTACTAGCAGATCCTGTGATGAAATGTTGGGGTTCTTGGAGATTTCTTTTTGCATCAGACGGTCTGCTCTCAGGCTGAATTTGCTGGGACGGCTTATTTTTGAACATGACTGTATGATGAAGAAGGTCAGAAGTTGTTGGTTAATTATCTAACTCAGCAGCTTTGACAACAGTGCTGGCTGTAAATAAAATCACAGGTTTATATTAATGTGCTTCTTCTAATACCTTATCATCTCTTGATTGGGACTTGTATGTTTCATATATATTTCTAAGGCATAATAATAAATATGGTTATTAAACCTCTATGGAAGGAGTCTCCTGTGTCAGTGCTTTTTGCCATGGGGAAGTCTTCAGGGAAGAGGAACCCGTGTTTTTTCTGGGTTCTTGATAACATGACAAGCTATTTTTTATTCACTAACTTAAAAAAAGATCAAAGAGAGGCTGATGAGGGAATGACTTTACATCTCACAACATTAAATGATGCATGATGTGTCATTCATTATTATATTAAAATTGCAGTTGTTGGCAAATTACTGTGCTGTTAGAAGAATAAAACACTGGAATAATGGTAATATTAGAAAATAATCTACTTCAGGGTGGTAAAAGTAATCCCACCATTTTGTTGTTGATTGCTTTCCTATAGCACATGCCACATCATATGTTATTCCTTACTTGAAGAAGTTATCTTCTGGTTAATCAGATCAGCCTTAGGGTATAACCAGTAAATTTAGTTATAACACTATAGAGCTTTTCACACTGCACTTAACCACGGGTTATTGTCTCTCTAAACCATGCTTTTAACCCCGGGTAAAGGAACGTTTCACACTTGTAATTTAGAAGTAGGGTTAGCACCACTTATTACCCGGGGTTATGAAACCCTGCTCTGAAGCACAGTTAGCACCGCTTTTGCCATGTTAACCCCAGGTGTGCCAAAAGTGTACAGTGTGAAACAATGCAGTATTAGAATGTTATGGAACAGCGCATGCCTCATATCATGTGCTTTGTACAGTCACAGAAACCCCGCTTGTTGTGTAAACAATACTTGCAGCATTGGAGGGGGAAAAAAATAATAATAAATGTCAAATGGTGACAGAAAACACGTTGTTTTCTTGCCTTTCTGCATCTCAGGAGGATTTAAACAGCCAAGGAGGATTTACATGGCGACATGTTTTTCTGACAAGCCGTTATTTAAATTGGTCTTGGTTGTATTTATTCAATCACGGTTGTTGACATCACAAATATGCAAATAAGAATGTTAACCCAGGGTTTAGGAATGTACTGTGTGAAACGTCCGATTATGAATAAACAGGATTAATTGTTAACCCCAGGTAACGTATGAGCAGTGTGAAACCAAACAAGATTCCTTTTACCCAGGCTTTAGAATGACCCAGGGTTAACTACTTGTGAAAAGCCCTTATATGTTTTGAAAGAAAGCACTAGAATTATGATAGCAAGAGATATTATAAAGATACACTGATTTGCTGTCTTAGATGCTAAAGGCCTTTTGTAGATTTAACAGATTTAACAACAAATGGACATGGAAAATGGACATTGATTGCTATGAAAGGCTCTGAGATCATTTCACACACCCAGATTATCAGTCCCACATTCGGACTACATTCCAAAAGACAGTTTACTGTACGTACTCAGCTCAGGCCAGTTTTACGAGTTGTTTCTTACAAACTGGGTGTGGGAATATCATGCCTTTCCACTGTATTCATACCATAGACTATTTGTTCTTAACCTTTGATAATTTTCCCATGCTCAACTGGAAATGTGATACTCTGGATTTATTTTCATGTTCTTGGACATTTTGTCATTCTACTGAGGATTGTTATTCATCCCTCCTTCGATTTGACTGTTAAACAAAAGGAGGGTTTATAATGGTAATGTTTCTGTTCTCTGCGGTATAAGCAGGAAGGAATGGGAAATGTTATGATAAGATGTTTTTATATTCTTGCTCCAAACAGATGTTTCGAGATGTTAGTGATCGAACAACTGTGTTCAGACAAGATCGAAGACCTGAGGAGTCCAAATCAGTGTCAGATGGAACTGGATACTAACATGTCAGGTGATGTAATTGTAATCAAGAGAATATACCAGCTGTTTCAGCATTTCTTCAAAACTTTCCTGTTCTGGTTATGATCACTGGGCTGTTTAATTAGACATGTATTTATTTTCATTATACACTATTTATTACCTCATCGTCTAGTCCAGTAAGGAATCATGAGGAAGGTATACAATTCACATTGAACTAAGAGTGAACATCAGGTCTCTTCCAAGCTTCTAGGTTTTTTTTTTTATTCAGTATTAAAATGCAACACTAAGTATTTATCATATTACAATTGATAAATTCAGATACAATATTATCAGTCAGTAAAGTTTCACTAAGTAGGACATTATATTCTTCAATGTTTATTTATTTGTTTGCTTATTTATTATTTTTACTGTCGTTGTTGTTGATGATGATGAGGTTATTTTGTGCTCCTATTTGGGCAGACAAGTTGTTTAATTTTTTAATAAATGATTATTATTTTTAATCAATTTGTGTTTCTATTTAAGCTCTTTAATAAAAGCCTGATACTGATGCTCAGATCTACAGAAGGCCAGTTGTTCAACAGCAAATATCTTTGACCACAGTAGACAGTTGTTTTATCATGTGGAACAAAATATTGGCATGGACACCCACCATGCACTTAGTAAGCTTATACTCTCAAATGGCTGCTTATAAATCCAAACATGTCTGCAGTTAAACATCAGTTAAGCCAGTATGTTTTTTTAATCATTCATGCTCTTGGCATCAAGACGGTCCATCCAGTGATATACTTTTGTGGTTAATTTTTTTTTCTCTCTCTCTCTCTTTCTACTAGGCTTTTTTTTATTAGCCATGTTCTCATTGCTGCTGTGAGATAAAAGGACTCGAACATTGTAACTATGGCTATAGAGACCACTATTATTTAAAGTCATTTTAATGAAACTAATACAAATCAATTAAACACAAAAGCATAAAAAATATATGGCAAGTTACAGTATGAATACCACTTACATTGTATTACACTTGTCTAAAAGCCCTATATCAAATACTATCAACTTATAAAGAGCCACTGCTATTACGTTTCATGGTCCAGTATGTGTAAGAAAGCTATTCCACAGGTTTCTACAAATTGGTACAAAAAGCCTTGTAATGTAAAGTGGAAATGAAGTGTCACTCCTGTGAGCGCTGACTGATTTCTTCATCTGGTTCTCATGGGCCTCATTCCCGCATATAAATCCTTGTGCACACCACGTCATCAGCTCCGAACGTCTAAAGCGTGAAAGTAGAGCGAGATATTTTAATGCAATTACACTGACAGTTCATCTTCAGACAAATGATTGTGATACAGGAGGCAACAGTTCATTTAATATTCACTCCAGTATGTGGACTGTCTAAACTGAGTGATGGTTTTCATACATGAGTGGAATGCAGTTATGATGATGAAAAACGTGGTTACATTCCCGCTATGTGTTCCCACCCAATGCTGTTTTAAGGTCTACCAGTATACTGTATACTGGAGTCTATGTTCTATCTAGGTGATATTGTCGCAGGAGGGGAATTAAAACAGGACAGTTCAACAACTCATTGCTGTGTTTATTGGGTTTCAAAAGGCACAGCAGGACACAAACGGGCCGGCTGTCAGCAGCAAGCACCATCTGTGTCCCAGAGCAGGAAAAGAGGGCTGGACATCCTCAGCCACCCTTTTAAAAATGGAAGTTAAGACAGGCCATCTGCCCATTGCACTGGCGTCCTGGGAGACATTAGCGAGAGGGGTGTCAGAGCCCTGTACTCCTCTAGCATTCCCCCATGTAACATGATCAATGAGGATCATTAGTCCAGCCTGAGCTGGGTCACCTCTAGGCACTCAGCTGCTGTATGCCAGCTTTTGGGAGTCCTCTGGGTGACAGTACAATTTGTGCAAAGTGCCAAAGTCTGAAATAAATTTAGATTTAAACTTATTACCAACTACAGTAAATTCAATGCATGCAGTCCATATGCCATGTATGAAAGAATGAAAGTCAAAATATGGAGCAATCAGTCGAAAAATTTGGCTGAGTCATTCAGAACTAATCAAATTTCCTTCTGAAGACATGATAAGAGAACGGCAATCGAAGAAATCTACTGGTTCTTATTTTTTCATCCATGTACACCAAAGACACATTTCCCCACCAGCTAGGAATGACTTTGATGTGGGCCAAGTTTTTGCTGGCAAACAGATGCTGCTGACCCAAGGCCAAGCGATAATATATCTTACTTGTTGACTACACACTACAGTATTTCCTGGGGCAAGTCAAAACATGTCTTATCAATGAGTCATAATGGCAGTGAAAAGGATACAGTTTATTTTGTATGGGCTCATCACTAGAGCAGGAGATTTACAGTAGAGTCAATAGGAAAAGCAAAGGAATACCTAATTCAAATGGATCTCTTTCCTGTCTATATGTAGAATTCCCAATGTCCCTTACATGGACTTGGGGTGAAATGTAATGCCACTATCTGCATCTTTAGTACTCCAAAAATTCATATATGGATCTCTATTCATATTAAGTGTGGGTATGGCCTACTAATGCCCAGAAACACTGGAAAAAAAACTCAGAAGTAAAAAAAAAAAGCTGACAGTATGGTGTGTGAGAATTATATATCACTAAAGTTCATTACTGGTCTCAAATACTTTTTTTATTTTATTGTCTGCTGTTCCAATACACAGTTGTTATTTTTGTTATTTTTGTTTGTACATGCCTGTGCTATTTTCTAACAAATTTGGTTGGCTCTATTTCCCAATATAGCTACAGCAGTAGCCTAAAAACCAACCAATTTAAACCAGACACTTAGTAAGGGCTGCTACACATTCACATTAATGAATGTGGAGCCTTATATACACACCTATTACATATGCCTATTATAAAGTAAAATTTCGCATTGGTATGACCTTTTTGTTGCATGCTGCAGGATCCCTGTCCCAATGGTATCTAGTCTCAAATAGAGGCCCTTTCTGTTAAGCTTTCAAAATACAATCACAAAACCTGATTAATGTGCCACCTATTCACATCTGTAGTTATAGTTGTTTAGAATATATTATCTGTTCAATCCGATTAATGCATTCATGTTCATTTGCATCCCTAATATGCAGACATTGTTTCAGAGGACAATTGTTTGCACAGGTTTCCCACCTATGGTGAGCCTTGCAAAAAAAAAAAAAAAAAAAACACCCCTGTTAATCTGAACACAGTCACTTTATCAAGTGAGGAACGCATTTGATGTCCCACTGGGACTGCCAAGGCAGTAAAGGGGAAATACTCCTCTCCAGTAAAGCCTTCCTCTTAGTTATTAGTCCCATTTAGTGATGTCCATCTGGTCTATAAAACCAAACAGGCCAGATGTACAGCCATGCCACATTCTTGAGTTTTCCAGAGAAATCAGAGAAGTGTTTCTGATGGGAGCACATTGACATTCAAGGAATGTGCTTTAACCACTACCTTATGTTTTGAGGTACAAAATCTGAGGTGAGGTGAGGTGAGGTGAAAATCTGATATCACCATATCGCCATTCAAATTGCCTGGAGAATATGACTCATACAGTGTGAACTGTGATTAAGACACAGTGCAATGTCTGTAATAGGCCTGTTTTGTCAGAGATTAAAAGTTCTCAAGTAGTTCCTCACCAGGATTAACTCATCCCCTCTCAGCTCTCGAGTCCAGTATGTCTTCGGTCCATTTCCATCCAACAGTGTCTGCCTACAGGCGATCTTATTTTCCGTCTCCCATGTGGCCAGGCTCTGTGAATAACTCAAAGGTTAATGATACTGGAGAGAAATAAAGCCCTGGTCGGCAAATCAATAGTGACATAAATTACAGGGCTTTAATATTGCGCTTAGAACTACTTTCAGCCTGCAAAATTGTGATATCAGCATAAAAATAATGTTTGTGCAGACATTCCATGAGGACATCAAAGCCTGAAAGGCCACTGATCTGAAAGTGTGATTCATAAGAGTGCTGAGTCGAGGGCACCGTCACAGTTGACCCTGCTACATCATCACAGCTTGGCTATGAGTCACTGCAATATTTCTCCCTTTATAAAGCAACAGAACAGCTGCATGAGTGCCCCTTGGGGCTTCTGAACTTTCCCCAGACAGTGGAATCATCAGTGCATGTCTTCCTGTAACCCATGGTGATGTGGCCCCACAGTTTACTAATACAATAGAAACTTCTTTTCATGTTTCATTAAAGTCCTTAGGAAAACCAATTAATAAAATTGGTAACATTTACACACAGAGTTCATAGGGCTACATAGAATTTACTGTGGGGTCCGGTGGGGTTTTATTTTGCATTCTTTTCTAATTTAATTCAACCATTTCATTACAAATTATATTATCAACAACAACATGAATGAAAATATTTACATGAATTTGAATTTACATGAATGAGTTTCTGTGTATTTGGTATGTCCCCTTTTTGCTTTAATGACAGTGTGCACTTGAGCTGGGATGGACTCCACAAGTTTGTGCGAAAGCTTATTATCGTAAGTGCAGAATGTTGAGATATATATATATATATATATATATATATATATATATATATATATATATATATATATATATATATATCTCAACATTCTGCACTTACACTGGCTCTTTGCTTGTATTTCCTCATTTGTAAGTCGCTTTGGATAAAAGAGTCTGCTAAATGAATAAATGTAAATGTGAATCCAGCAGATGTCATAACACAACCTTATGACAACATATCTGTCACTTGATGAGTGTTATGTTCACTTGAAATCAAAGTTAAGAAGAAAGTTTCAGCTATATGAATGTTTATGCTGGTTTACGTTAGTTGTAATGACTAACGTTAGTTGTAATGGCTTGTGTAGGTGTCATGTAGGTTTATGAACATTACCCTCAAGTAAAGTGTTACCGTAAAATGAATGCATCTAATTAAAAGAACAGATAAGTTGGGGTGAAACGTGGCTGTTTTTTTGTTTTCATGTAGCCATTAAAAATCAGTAGTCAAAAAGGTTAGCTAGTAAAACCACCACCAGACTGACCAACATGAAGATTTAGGCAAAGACCAGCCTGTGCTTTTACAGCCAGGAACCAAGAGGGACTTATTTCTGACCCGATATAGTAGCACTGATCACTTTCTAACTGATGCATTGTTTATTCTTTATTGTTAATTTGTACAACTATCAAGTATCTATCAATGTATCAAATAATATGCTTAAAAAAACTTTATTCTTTTACCTGATGATTACCTTGGTTTTCACTTTATGCAATCAACAAGATGTTATTTAAAGTTGCATGAATAATTATCCACTATAATAATTACTACAGATGTGGCAAAAGTACCCAAAACCAAGTTAAAGGAGAAAAGTATAAACCTTTAAATCTACTTAAAGTATGAATGCAAAATAATAAGAAAGAAAAAGACCTCTGTTTTACAGCACAGTCTCATTTTAGTTTTCTTTGGTGTGCCTCTATCACCAAGAAATCATTAGCTAAGGCTAGCTAACATCAGCTTTGTCTCTAATCTATCTTGAAAATGGTGGTAGGTTCGGCCAAATATACCACTGGCAGAGCTTTCTTGACCTGCCTTGCATCTACTACATCAAGCAGTGTAGAGAGTGTAGATCTCACACTAATTCAAACCACAAACTGTTCTCCATTCTGTGTTCAGGAAAAGGCTTTAAAATATGAGAGCAAGTACAGAAAGACTCAGGAGAAGCTACTCCCCACAGACAGTCTGCATTCTCAATCAAAAAATACCCCCAGGTAGCAATCTGATATTTTACCTATGTCTATTTTGGGAAGCTATGTTGGCTAAGCAACATTGAGTCAACTTTGGGCAAGTGATTTTGGCAAAGGAGCAGTTTTTCATAATTAGCATGCCAATGTGGGCCTGATGTTGGCCCAACAGACTGGCAGATGTGGGCCAGTATTGGCATGGTTGATTTACCAATTCTGTCAGCCCTGTTTGCCCAGTGTTGGCATCATACCTTGACCAAAGTGAAGGCTGATTTTGGCCAGCATTGGCAAGTTGCTGAAAATCTGCTGGCCCAATCTTGGCCCAATGGACAAAATGATTAAAAAATGACAGCCCGATGGAATGGCTTATGGACCAACATCAGTTTGCTACCTAGGACTTCTGTCTATTTACTGGATATTTACTGGATATACTGCATTTTAAGGAGAGGTGACTCATCTCACCATCATCTCTCCCCATCTCTGCTCTCTGGGTTCCACATCATGCACACATTGAACATAAATCAAAACTCAATGCACAACATCAAACTCATGTTTACGTGTAGTTGTATGTAATCATGTATATCTCGCAGATGTGTCTTGTCTTCCTGTGTATATATTGTACACATTGCATAGAAAATAGTTATTCTATACTATTTTCTACAATTGTATTGTATAGTGTAACACCTGAGCACCTTATCCTCTCTTGTATAACCTACTGTATGCGTACATCTACCTCATAATACGTTGCACAGTTTACAAAGCGTACCACAAATAATTTCACCATAAAGAGATTATATTCTGTATAGCTCTCTGTATGTAACAAATAAAGGTTGAATTGAAATTAAATTGAATGAATCTCTCAAATATGATATAGTTTGATTATAACTCTGGTGATACAAATTAGCGGACACAATACAAACTGCCTTGATAAATAACGTGTACAAATCAGCGGATAGATTACAGTGATTACAGGCGTTATGTCTCATTCTCACTGTCAAATCTGTTAAATATACTTTATAAATATGATTATAGAGAAATGTTCTGATGCTGAGAAAAAAAAACAGTTGAGATTTTTCTTGTCAGAAAAAAAACCCTATACAAGTACAGTAACAAAGTAATTGTGTTACTTTCCACATCTGACATCTGTGCATAAAGTGATATTAACTGAGAAGCTCATCAAATCTATTAATGTCTAGCAGATTAAGAGGCAAGGATGGGGTTGTCTTTGATTAGTCTTGATAAATCAGGCATAGATCTGTCTGTGTATGGTCGTAACAATAGACTGAAGCTTAGAACTAGCGGACAGATTTGCCGGCAAAAGTGAGCATCCTTTCTCAAGTTCAGCAAAAAGGTCATGTGATGATCACATGTTGATTCTGTCAGAAGCCAGTTTTGACTGGCTTTTCCAATCATTTGATCAGCCAAATCATAGACCATCTCTTAGTATTAGTCATGATTAATCATATTAACTGCTCTCAAAAGCATCAGCTTAGTTTTTCCATGAAGAACGGTGCATCATCTGTCCTCAAGAAGGAATCAGCAATAAAACTGCGCAAATGCATTACAAAACATTCCCTTTAAGTCATTACTGTATCTGGCCTGCACAATAATAGCAAATATCATTGTAGCTCATTAAAACAAGGAATTAGTGGGTATTGAAAGTCTCTTCTCTCCCCTTGGATTTTTAATTTGGTTCAAGTAAAGCAAAGTAAAATTCCCTTATTTAGTACTTTTATGTTTCAAACAGCTAGCAAAAAGTAGATTAGCCTCAAATGGTCAACTTTGTTATGCTGTTTAGCAAACTGTGATAGAGGGTTCATAAAACTGCTACTGATAAAAATAAGGAAAAATAAATTATGACATTAAAATACATGAGGCATGGTGGCATTTACAAAAAAATTAAAATATTTTAAATCATATATATATATATATATATATATATATATATATATATATATATATATATATATATATATATATATATGAAACAAAACTGATATGAGTAAGTTAATGATAATGAGTGTTTATTGATCACATATACATTACAGCACAGTGAGATTCTTTTCTTCGCATACCCCAGCATGTTAGGAAGTTTCGGTCAGAGCGTAGGGTCAGCCATGATACAGCACCCCTGGAGCAGAGAGGGTTAAGGGCCTTGCTTAAGGGCCCAATAGTGGCAGCTTGGCAGTGCTGAGGCCCGAACCCCCGACCTTCCGATCAGTAACACAGAGCTTTAATGACCAAGCCAAACCACTGCCCCTTAAGTTAAATAGAATTATCATCTCTTCAAAATTCAAAATGACTTATACAGTATAATCATATATGGCACTTAAGGATTATCCCAGTGGTCTGTGATTACCTTGCATTTTCGTCCATCCACTGTTTCCTCATTGAACTCCACTCCTATCTGAAAGTTGATTTCCGTGGTCCTGACGGTGGTCGAGGTCTTAATGTAGAACTGCTCTCCATTCTGACGGATTTCCACTGAGGGCTTGGACGCTGCAGCACAGGCCACTTTCCGTAGCATGGCATTCACCCCTACATACAATATTAAACAATCTAAAATACAATATCAAATATAACATACAATTTATACCACAGAGCTGTTGAATTCTTGAGTCTGATTGGTCAGAAGGTGGATTCATTTTTTTACAGCATGGAAAGTAGTTTGGCTGCAAGGCAAATCACAGGTTTATATTAAAGTACTCTTTCTTATATGTCATTTGTATGGTAACAACTAATTCACATGGACTTATGTGGCTAAAATGGCTAAAACGTAAAAAAAAATATATTTTTTTATGTAATGTACGTAATTGCTAATATGGTCAAGTTTTCACCATAAACCATTTTTGGAAGAAGTCTCCAGTGTCAGCAACAGACATGAACTTTCCAGACATGGGAAAGTTTCCCAGTAAGGAGACAAGCTTCGTTTTTTTTTTTTCCGTCTTTTTAATATCAAGAGAGAAAAAAAGACACTGGTGAGGGAACAACTGTTTATAACTGTTACAAGTGAAAACAGTAACTAACTTGCTTTGTGGATGTTCCACAACATTAAAAATAACTATAAATGGATAACAGACGTACAGTATGTTAATTAACAAAAAATATTGTTAAAGTTGACAAATTGTGGTGTAAGAGGAGTAAAACACTTCAGGACATGCTGGTATTGGAAAATAAACACCTCAACCCATTGTTGATTATTTTCCTTGTTGTATCATAAAAATCAGGTTAAAAATGACTAATAAAGAGATTCATGTAACAGTGAACCAATTCATATTAATTTAACATATTAAGGTACTAAAATCTCACAGCAAAGCATTTCTATTGTAAGTTAAAGGACTGTATTTCAAAGTCATGTTAAATTCCCCTGTTTCTCTTTCCTGAATGTACTTCATGCTTGGTACACTTATGTGATTTGTCTTTTCTATGCAAAGGGAAGATATGAATCATTTTTGTGGTACTTTCTGTTGACCAAGCAGGAAAAATGAGAACTATGTGACATGATTGACACATTTTTCTCAGCCATAAGAGGGATTCATGGTTTTTCAGTACATGCCAGTGGTGTGTATGTTTCTGCATAAAAAGCCATCAACCCACCACAGAGCAGATCGTTATCAGCAGATGTTGCCAATATGGCGATGCAATGACAAGGCGTTGACTGGAAGGAATGTCATGGCTCTTGGATTTTCTGTTCTCATTGCACTTCAATAGATTGCTACACAGGCTGATTATGAACTTACTGGCTCTTGGTACACATTTCTGCTCTAAACAGTCTGGCCTCTTTACGGGGTTGTTATGCTCGTTCAAAGGGAGTTTCTTCCCCTTAAATCCTTCTTTACTCCAAAACAATGGAAAGCGCGGAGAGCCACAATCTGTGCAACTTGGAAGTGTAACCTTCAATTTTCCAAATTAATTCGTTTTAGTTGCTCAAGAACTTGTGCTGAGTCATCAACCCAAAATGTTGGGGTGTGATAATTAAATACAGATTGCTGTTTGCAGCACAAACTTTATGACTTCAACCAGAAAAAGGTCTTCATTATCTAAATAAACAAACACAAAAAATACATCAGCATTTCATTACGCCTTGCATAATGAAGCCTTTTTAAAAGACTTTTTGAAGTCTATTTCAAAACTAAATTAAAAAATTTGTGTTATTTTGACTGTTTTTTTTTTTTTTAATCTACCCAGGGCCAAAAAACTTCTTTACTTCTTTAAACTGAGAATTTGAATAAGAAAGAAATGTGCTTCCAAAGAAACAAAGGCAGTGCAACAGGCTGAGAATAAAAGTGATTTACTCTTCACACCACTTAATCCCTGAATATGCTACTGAAAAACCAAGAGGACAGGAGATCACTGGCGAGACAGAGGAAATAAATGACTCCATGTGATCACAGAGCGGTCACAGTCTCCTGAATGCAAGCGCCAAAAGGATAGAATAAAACAGAAAAGGGATCTGATGTAATACTTACCGAGGGCTTTGAGAAGCTCTTCAAAATTTTCACTGCTTTTCATTTTCCAGGTCCCTGCAAAGTTAGGCATCTTTGATTGTGTCCGGTTTAAGCTACTTTACAAAATGCAAAAATGGTGAAACTGTCTTTATAAAAAAATCTGCGTAAATCTCAGAGGCACGTTTTCCTTCCTCTTTTCTTATTCTTCCCCTCTCATCCACCCTCTCTCTGTCTCACTGTTCTGTGCTTCTCTGGACCACTTTGTGAAGACAGGGTGTGTGGAACAAGCGTCACAGCGTCCCTCCCTCCTCCCCACACTGATGCACTGACTTAGGAGTCGCTGTCCTTTAATACCTTTTATTGTTTTTCCTGTGCACTTATTAAAACCGAGCCTGGTGTAAATGTATACGAGATGGTCAGTTAAGTCCTTGACTTTGTCTCAAAATGGAAAAAGAAATCCAGAGAGGGAAATTTCATTATACATGGACATTTTATATCGGGGAATTCTTTGTTTTAAATAGATTATGAATGGAAATATATTGAATCATGTAGGATCCATTTTCCAGACATAGATTAAGAGTGTTTTGGGGCTAAATTATGAAATCAAATCCTTGCCCTAAGAATACGCTTTATTATATGTATGAGTTTTGGAAAAGAGCCTTATTCCATTCTCAACTTATTCTTTAATACATTTCCCAGGATAAACAATTTATCCTTGCACCATTTTCCCTAACAGAGAGGAATGGGAATGATGGGAAATGGTGCCCCAGGAAATACAGGAAGAATCAGAGCGGGGGGGGGGGGTAGGAACTGAGGCCCACCCTCCTCTCCTGTCTGATTTGTTCCTTTTCTGACAGCGCTTCATTTATCTCCTTGACAAACAGCCTCCTGGACAGCACTTGATAATAAATGTATAGTGAGGCCAGAGAGCATTTTGTCTTTCCCCCAGGAAGTGTTCAGGAAAAAGAAAGCAGCCATCTATGCATGCATTCACCCTCATCAGCTGCAGTCTGTCCCATTAATCAATAGGTTTGATTTGGCTCTTTAGATGTTCTTTGTGTTTTCTCGCTTTTGTTTTTAAAAGGGAAGTAAATGTGCTACAAGACTGATTTGCATATGTATAACACCATATGCTAAACCTCTAAATTTTCTGCTAAACCACTTGGTAAACATGTTACTCAATATTAAACCATAGTTCTGTTGAATTCTCAATTTTGATTAGTCAGAAGGTGTTCATTAAGTTTCTATAACAGCTGTTCTGTGGCAGTTGTAATTCAAATGATGGGATTATATTAATTCACTTGTTAGAGTATAATATTTTTTCTATAGTAACGTACAGTATGCATACAGTGCTGTGAAAAAGTATTTGCAGTATTTCCTGATTTCTTCTGTTTTTGTGTATATTTCGTACTAAATTGTTTCAGAATTTAAAACAAAATCTAAGATAAAACAAAAGCTTTCTTTTGTGAGAAAACACAAAATACAGTTTTTAAATAAATGTTATTTTTTAAAAACAAAAACGTTATCCAATACCAACCGGGCCTGTGTGAAAATGGATTTGGCACCGTAGTTGTTAATTCCCCAAATCTATTAAACTGCATTCATAATGGGGTTCAGCTGGACTAGACTCAACCAGGCCTGATTACTGCAAACCCTGTTCAATCAAATCAAAAATTAAATAGAACTTTTTCAACCGCATGAAGTTTGTTAAAAGGTCTTGCTCAGTAACACATTATGCCAAAGTTTAAAGAAATTCCAGAAATGATGAGGAAGAAGTTGATTGAAATACATCAGTCTGGGAAGTTTTACAAAGCTATTTCAAAGGGTCTGGGACTCTAAATAACCACAGTGAGAGCCATTATCTCCAAATTGAAAAACTTGGCACAGTAGTGAACCTTCACAGAAGTGGCCGACCTTCCAAAATTCCTCCAAGAGTACAGCAATTACACATCCAGCAAATCACAAAAGAGCCAAGGACAACATCAAAGGACCTACAGGCCTCTCTTGCATCAATAAAGGTCACTCTTCATAACGATAATGAGTCTTTATTAATCACGTATACATTACAGCACAGTGAAATTCTTTTCTTTGCATACCACAGTATGTCAGGAAGTTGGGGTCAGAGCACAGGATCAGCTATGATACAGCACCCCTGGAGCAGAGAGGGTTAAGGGCCTTGCTCAAGGGCCCAACAGTCACAGCTTGGCAGTGCTGGGGCTTGAACCCCTGACCTTCCAATCAGTAACCCAGAGCCTTAACCACCAAGCCACCACTGCCCCAGTCATGACTCCACTATCAGAAAGACACTGGGCAAAAATGGCCCCAATGGAACAGTGGTGAGGTAAAAACCACTGCTAACCCAGAAGAACATTAAGGCTCGTCTGAATTTTGCCAAAACACACCTTGATGATCTTCAAACCTTTTGGGAGAATGTTCTATGGATTGATGAGTCGAACTGTTTGGGAACTGTTTGGAAGACAGGTCCCGTTACATCTGGTGTAAACCAAACACAGAATTCCACAAAAAGAACATCATACCTACGGTCAAGCATGGTGGTGGTAGTGTGATGGTGTGGGGATGCTTTGCTGCTTCAGGGCCTGGGCAACTTGCAATAATTGAGGGAAACATGAATTCTGCTCTCTACCAGAAAATCCTAAGGGAGAATGTCCGGTCTTCGGGCCGTAAATTGAAACTCGAGTGCAACAGGATTATGCAGCAAGACAATAATTCAAAGCATACGAGTAAGTCCTAGTGCTAGAAGTAAGTGAAAGACTGATCTCCAGTTATTGGAAGCATAGGGTTTTCCTTACTCTTTTCTCAGTTAAGCTACATGCTGCATTCTGTTTTATTAACCTCAAGAAAGAACTAAAGGTTGGTGAGTGAGCGACTGTTTATAGCTGCTACAACGTAAGTAAACTCGTTTCTGCAGACGTTCCATAAAATTAAACAATTAATAAATAAGACATTGTTAGCATTGGCAAATTGCTGTGTTACAAGAGAAATAAAACACTTCAGCACATCCTGTACTTGGAAAATAATCAACTTCAGAGTGTTAACAGTAACACATTTTGTCATTGTTTATTTTCCTTCCTTAGCTGTCTGTGTATTGTATGTCTTTTGACAATAATATGACTTTTTTGACTTAGTCTTAGTAAGAATACTAAATGTATTTGGACACTATTTTTGGATGCACAAGCTTTTAGTCACATCCTTCCTCGCCTGACAGACCTCAGCTGGATGTGGCATACACAATCTACAGATTAAACCACAACCCTGTCACTGACTAATGGAGGACATCCATCACCCATGAATCTCAAAAAGAGACCTGACCTTCTGTGTCAAACCTTTATCTCCTATAATATTACACTTATTCAGTGTGTCTGTATGCTTTTTTGGGCATCTGGTACAACTGTTGTCCTGTGTTCAGTCATTTATAACGCTCATGGGTGTATAGATTAAGCCCCGGGCTTTCGAGAGTGTAGGAGCCCGGACTGCACATTGATTTGATGGAAAGCAGTCTGTTAATGTTTCTCTATATCATTTGTCTGTGCTGACCTTAAGCTAATCACTGACCGAAGCATCAGACCTTCCCATTACTCATTCAGTACAGTCATATTTATCTTGTAGTAATATCTGCTTACAGGCAAAAAGCAACTTAACAAACTGTGTTAATAGTCATACATAGTAGTTAATGATATTTGTGCCATTGCTTGCAGTGGGGTTGTATAGTATAGTGTATCGTAGTGTTTTATTTAAATTTATCTTCTTATTAATTTATTTTTATCAAAGCACTAGAAATGAAGCAAGCAGTGATAAGGACTTGAGTGCTTGAGTCATTGGGAAGCCTTGGACATGAGATGAACATGTACACTGTGTGTTACAAGGGTTTATTGCAAGTCAAAGGGGTTTCACTATCTAGTGTTCCTTCCATCTTATGTTTTATTACAGTTTAAACACTTTCAGTGCCACAGGTAAATCCAAAATATATCAAATGGCTGGCACAGCGATACAGCATGTAGTGTTGTTGCCTCCAAGGTTCTATCCTGAACTCAGGTTTTGTTTGTAGTTTATGTGCAGGTTCTGCCCACGTTCACATGGCTTCCTCCGGGTTCTCCGGTTTCCTCCCACTCCTGTGTTCCTTGAATTCACTCTGGAACCACCGCCACCATGACCAGAATAAAATGCTTACTAAAGATGAATGAATTGATACTAGCACTAATTTAGAGCCTGAGAGGTGTAGTGACTAGACAAGTACTGAAGTATTTGTCCTTAGTGAATCATTTTGATGAATTTTCATTCATTCATCTTATTAACTGCCCCCCCCCATTTTTTTTTCTTCTTCTCCACACTCTGTGTGTCATTGTGCATTAGCTGAGAAGGAAATACATGGCCTTTTCTTGGTCTGAGACCCAAGGATGAAGCATTTTTCCAACAGGCTGGCACTATATCCACACAATGAGGTGTACGGATTTGAGGAAGCTCACTTCCCTGCTCTCAAATGGAGCACTAAATCAGAGTGGAATGAAAGTTCATTCAGTTGGCTAAGGCAATTTCATAAAACAGCACCACGGGAGTCTGTGCAGTTGCTCAGAGATTGAAGCTGCAGGCATCTGTGTGAGTAGGTGCTGGAAGGAGATGCTTTTCTATCAGGTGTGGCAAAAAGACATTCTATCTGTAGCTGTGTATTTGTGCACTTAGACGATACACTAGAACTCATTAATAAGTTACACTAGGCTAGAACTCATTAATACTAATAAGCCTTTTACCAGAGGTATACACTCAAGCTTGTCAATTTAGAATGAAAACCAAATGAAAATAGGTTTTAATTATGTGCTGCACCAGCATAATCGCACACTATTACTGATGTACTAGTGGGATTCGATTGCTTTTGGATTGGATGCAACTTCAAAGTGCAGTCTATGTGCCCTCTACTGGATATTTAGTGAAATGCTATAAAGTCAGTTTAGACTAGACTAAATACTGACTCTACATTTTTCAGGAGCAATTATGCTGAGGTTAAGTGCAATAGTTTACCATCTTTAATCCCTAATGTTATGTTTAGGGCCGTGGTAGTTCAATAGTTAAAGTTCTACACTAATGACATGGTTGGTCCCATAAGCAGAGCCTTAAACTTTCAATTCCTCAACTATATACTTGGCTCACTTTTAAATCCGAAGCTTCTGCTAAATGTAATTTGAGTTAAACTGAGTGACACTGACAGGAACGTTCTGACAGGTTTATATTTATAGTGAATTTTGAGAGCATTACAATCTCACACTTTGCAAATTTCCTCACAGATCCTGTGCAACCAGTATGCTTTTACCTTTTAAAAATTAGACACTCTTCACATGATTAGAAATAAGAATTGTAAAGAAATGTAAGTGGGAGCATTATCCAGTGTAGTACTATACACCAAGTGGCAAAGGACAGGTAGCAGGTACCACCTACAACAATCCTGAAATAAATGTTACCCCACTGAAATCAAACAAACTTCTCAAATACCTAGTCTGTAGCAAAATAAAATACATTAAAATACACAATAAAAGTTCCCCTCTATCCAATTAAATATTTGACAGTTTTCAAGCAAGCAGAGTTCCTCACAGACCTGAGCAGCATTTCTCACTTAAAACATATTCAATTACATTAATGACAAATAAAACATTAACTTTAGCATCGATTATAAAATTACAACAACAACACTTTGAAAAGCCATTAGGCAAGATGTGAACAGAGGAAATCACTGGTGAGACAACGGAGACATGACTGCTCCTTTACCAGTGTCTGGAATCAACCAGCTCCGGCCGGAGACTTAGTTTTTTCAGAGTTTCGTAGCCGACCACCATGACTATTGCTGTAGGAGTGGAGGATATAATGCGGGCAGAGAGACCCTTGGTCATCCCCCAGAATCCTTCTTCTCTGAGCAGCTCCTTGAAAGTCTCAATGACTGACGTCCTGCCTTCAACCTGTCAGTGTAGACACAGTGCATTAATTTGATTGAATTATCACGAATACAGAAGTTGAGGTTTCATGCTAGTGAGAACCACAGGCCCTTAAACAAGGTCCTTACTGCTCAACAGATCAGCTTTAGGGTTGTATTGTATTCTGCATCATTTGTGTTCGGTTTGGTCTGCAAATTAAATCAATTCCTAAATGCGAAAAATGGCCATACATCCCAGAACAGGACCCGTTTTTATAATATAATTCACCATACTATCTGAGTCCATACTGTGATGTGTTTTTGTGTATATTGGTTCTGGATACAACAGTGACATCTTTCTATACCGGAATAGCAGAATGACACAAAGTCCCCATGAAATAAAAATGGACGTTTTGTGGCTTTTAGTAGGAATATGTTAGCCTTAAGGTTATCCCGGCTGTGAAGTAAGCCAAATGCTATTGGCTATTTGAAAAGGGGGCGGAGCCACTCAATATATCCCACCCTTACTTCTTGTTTCAGTGGATATTATGAATAATGCTGTATGTTTCAAGGCACTTCACGCAGACTTTAAAGCTGACCATACATCACACTTAAAATCCTATACACTCGTAAGCAGAACCTGGTGTCGCTGTCCAAATACTTATGACGAACAAATTACCTGAACCCTGGCTCGGACTACATCCATTGGATTGGTGACTGTGGAGGCAGTGGCAGCTGCTAGTGGTCCAGCCATGGCTTGCAATACTAAATGTGGGCAGTCACTTGGTGCCATTTTGGAGAGCTGTTCTATGGAGAAGCAGAAGTTACATTATATGCAGGGATACACCGATTTCCCCTTCTGTCTTTTCACTATGATACGAACGAAAGCTGTCTAACGAGTGTTGCTGTGAAAATGCTGCTTGTTAAGCTATCACCGTTTTCTTTCAGCTAACAATACGCTTAAAACGAGAGATAAGACACTTAATATTGCATTCAAATTCACCACACCCGTTCAATTACAAGTACAGATGTGATCAGAAAATACACCTAAGCTTTTCAGGACAAGATCAGTCTGTTGCACATCCTCAGGGTCTGATAGGTGCATGCCTAATTATAACTGAAATCTCCTTAGAGATTATTATTTTCATATACACAAAAACAACATAGCAGGTTCTGTCTACTGACATTCCTGATGACAAAACTGAAGGACGGAACGGAACACACCTTTCCTCTCTGTAGCCTGTGACAAAAATGTTGGCTACATTTCATTAATCAGTCTTCATAAGTACAAAGTCAGCTGGTGTGCAATGCCCTTCATAGTTATGAGTGAAATCACAAGATTAAAAGGTTAAAACTTCAGAGCACACACATATAGACCTGTAACTACATTACACATCAGTAACAACATACAGTTCTTATAAACGGAGTAAGTACAGTGGAGGTCACTCTGCTTATGAGTCAAATCAAAAGCTTTATTTATTTGTATTTTTTTTTAATGATACTGATTTTTCACTGAATAGGTGGCACTTCCCATTTGTGCGTTTTAAACGTGTATTTGCAAACTGTGGTTGCAAATATAATCATTTAGAGTCTTGTTAGGGCTAAGTGTAACATTTAAAATATCCACTACATTAATATGACTAGAATTAAATCTTATTTAACTGTGATAACCATTTTAAACATAATTGTTTCACCACAGCTTCATGGAAACTCATTAATTAACAGTCCTAACCAATGACTCAGAGGAGTTCAGCAACTTACCAGCGTAAAAGTGGTAAAAAGGCCACCAGACTGCACTGTTGGGTATGTATGTGAGAAGAGATGCCACGTATCCTCTGTAAAACCCACGGAAGCCGTCTGCTGCAAATATCTGAGCTATAATGTCTCTCGTCTGGCCAAAAGTGACTCTGTGCTTCGCTCCAGATGACGCTTTTGGTTTGACTTTGAAGCGTGTCAGATGCTCCCCTTCACCCTGCATCATGAGCTGCTGAGAGATCATGTCGATGGGGACTGTGATGCTCTGGGCCACCAGCGATGCTGACCCTCCTGCCACCAGCGACTTTACAGTGTTGTCCTTGGAGTAACTGGAGACGTACTTCCTCACCAGCTCGTACGTCGTGATGTATGCCTGCCCTGATATAAGCGTGAAGGTATTCACCATGAAACCCCGGTAAAGTCCCCTAATCCCCTCGGCTCGCAGGATTTTCCGGAAAGCGTCATAGGTGCCAATATAGAGAGATTTTCCCTTCTGAACCTGCAGCCTGGTGCGGATGAGCATGGCAGGGTAGACCGTAGCACGGATGGTCATGGTCATGAAGACACCGAAAGAGTAGAACTTGCGCTTGTCCAAGTCCTCCCATTCTATGATTTGGATGTTCCTTTTCTGCTGCATGGTTTCTGCCTGGAGCGCCGAGTGACGGCCTCAGGCCTGTCCACCTGAGAAAAAAGGCATTTTACTGCATTTAATTGTGACTCGTTAACATGTTTGATTAAAAAAAAAGCACCTTCATTAAGGTGCTTATGAATTCTCAAATCTGATTGGTCAGAAAGTGTTCATTGATTTTCTTAACAGCAGTTCTAACAATAGCGCAAGCTGTAATTCAAATGATTATTTTATATTAAAGCACATGTTCTAATATATGATCGTTTCTATAATATCAAGTCATTCTTAATCTAAGGCTAATGATAAACAGACTTGTCACTTAACAAAGAAGAATGTTAGACAACATTATAGGAAACCATAAGCATGATATGCCTTTCACCAATAAATAAAAAATTGTAATCGATGTCAAATTTCTGTGGTATAAGGCATAAAACAGTTCACACATACAGTGATTAATCGCTAGATAGCCACTGTACGATGAAATCGCCAGTAGGTGTTCCTACTACTGGGTGCTATAATAACATGTATCAGTGTGTGGTGCAACTAACACTCCATTTCTGACAACAGAACAGTGCTGTGTCTGAAACCACTCCCTATGTCCTATATACTGCACTATAACGGGTGTCGGCCATTTTGTAGTGGTGTCCGAAATCTGAGTGAACATCTTCAATCCCTACATTCGTTCACTCGTTTATACACACTGAGGTGGCCATATGGAAAACTACCTCATGCTCACGGTTAAATATGGTGGTTGGTCTTTAATGTTTTGGGGCTGTTTTTCTGCCAGAGGACTGGGACATTTTGTTAGGATACATGGCATCATGGACTCTATCAAATATCAACAGATAATAAATGAAAACCTGACTGCCTCTGCCAGAAAGCTTCATAGGGGCCGTGGTTGGATCTTCCAGCAGGACAATGATCCAAAACATACATCAGAATCAACACAAAAATGGTTTACTGACAACAAAATCAAGGTCCTGCCATGACCATCCCAGTCCCCTGACTTGAAACCCATAGAAAACCTGTGGGGTGAACTGAAGATGAGGAGGGTCCACCAGCGTGGACTCAAATGTCATTCGCTATATAGAGAATAGTCAACGAGTGAACGAGTGAGCGATTTCGGACACAGCTCAGTTTGCTTGCCGCTAAAATTAAACATTGGACGGAGAGCGTTTGTATATAAAATTCACCAGTGTATATATGCATCATATCACACGAGATGAAGGAGAAGCATCGTGGGCTCTTTTTCATTATGGACATCTATCTGCAGCAAAAGTGTAAGCGCCGGACTGTCTGGGTCCATGAAACAATCTGGGGACTCGCAGGCAGATCACAGATCACATGTGCTCTACTGTCTTCACTCCTGTCAGTAGTCGTGGGACCAAGTCGTTCCAAATTTGCATAAAGTTCAACTTCTCTCAACTTTGTTGCATCACTGAACATGCCCACACCTAGTCACCAATGGTAATGGTCACTCATGTCGCCAGCTCTCATTGAAAACGAATGGTCTCTGCTCGTTGCAGGTGTGAGCGTACCTTAACACTTCAGTACTGTTACTGTAAAATAATCAACGATCCCTTTAGGGTGGCAACAGCATCACACCACCCTGCTTAGACTATTTTTCCTATAAAAGTTCATCCCGTTGTGTTTTATTTCTGAAATCTGATCCACTACTGATAACTCAGTATACATTCAGTACATCCCTAACATTCCTATCTTTACTTCACATAGCTTGCTTAACATTGGCATGGTGCAAAGGTTATGTGTGCACATAAGATTAATTTTAGTTAACACACACACACCTGTCCATACTAAGACTATACTTTTCAATTATTACTACAAAATCTACATGAATATACTATTATTAGCATTTGAAAAGCAGAAAAGTCAATGCCCATCGCCTACTAGCGTACTAAATAGTGTGTGAAATAAATAATAATAACATGGCCTTTATAGTCTTTTTACTATTAGTATGGAAGAATAATATGCACTTTCTATTGTACACTTTTTAGTACAATAGTCTGCTGGCTAGCTGGTAAACTGCCCAAAACTTTCAATCTGTTTAAAAAAAAAAAAAAAAAAAGAAAGCTACATATCTGATAATACGTCTCTAAAATCTTCAAAAGAATTATTGTCTTCGTAACTAACCTTGGCTGGCTAACAAGCTAGCAATAAAGAAGAATTAGCATAGCACCTTGCTATCAAATCCTGAAGTAAAAGGACCAAGCAAACAGATGACATGTGAGCTAGGCAATAGCACCAAGGAGCATGAAGCTAGCCTAAAATTAACGTGCGTACATATTTATTTATTACACACGCAATTAAACTAAAGCAGCTAATAGCAGACTAGTTTGCTAAAACACAGCTAGCTACGTGTATGTATCATGAGAGGAAGAGAGAAACGAGCTAGCCAGCATGACAGCTAAAAAACTGCGACCCTGACTTATTGGCTAGTTCCTTCCAAGCTACACCACTGTACGTTCACACAGAAATGCCTTACCTTGCAGCAAAATATGTTAACTAAACGACATTGGAGTGTTTACAAATAACCGGTCCATTACAGCTTGTATAAAAATTAAATAGAGCAGCAGCAGACGGTTACAGCCTCAAAAAAAGTTCACATGGCTGTATCCTAAAGCAGTGGTCATCCACCTGGGGACCACCAGATGGCGTCAGGGAGCCGCAAGTAAATTCTAAAACATTATTTAAAATAAATGAATTTTACCTGTGTTACCTGACTATCAACCTTTGAACTATGATGTACATAAAAATCTGAAATATTAATGAATGAAATCAATTATACACAGCACACTAAGACACACTCCAAACAGAGACATTTGTTGATATAGCTACTAGTGTACTATTAGCCAGACGCTGATACAATCTAAGACTATTTAAAATAAGATTTAGATTGGGGACATAGTCTCTAAGCTGAGAAAGTTAATACAGAATAGCCTAGGGTTGGAAAATAGAAATAGGGGGGCTTGACTCTACCTACTAAATAAGTGCACTATATAGCCTATTGTACTAAACAATATCAAATATGAACAGTAGGGAGTCAATTGGACGTCACCCTGAATATCACACTAATAATAACCAACAATGAAACTGGCATATGCTCAGCTAAACCCGTTTATTTTTAATAAGTTTTCTATAAATAAATTCTACCGAGGTTTCCAGGCTTTCTACTCTACCCTAAACATCCGTTAGACTGTTATAATGATTACAGGATTGCTGTGGCAACATAAAGTATGGAAATGGACCATACTGCACAACATCTGAGAATATTTGTCATCTATTATTAGAATACAGGATCTTCTTTAAAAAAAAAAAAAAAAACCCAAAACAAAACAAAAAAACAATTGTGGGATTTTTTTCCAACTTGAAGTGTAATTTTTAGTAGCCTACAATACCAAATAAAATGTCTACCATGTGTCTTGAGCCTCCACAAAGACACAGTCATTTTTCCCTTTCTTCTCCTCGCCTTATAGTATGGATTTACCAGATTATGCAGTCATTATTATACACCATTAGTCACATGTGCCAAAATATAGCTACATAGCCTATACTGTATGTAGTAATTTAACAGAAAGTTATGTATTAAAACAAATACATCTATCTTGAAAATCCTCACTATTTTGCCTGCTTTCTTTTTCATAGAATTTGTAATGGTTTTAATGGTTATAATGGGAATTGTATTGGTCCCTCTGGGACTCTACTAGAAATTTGTTGCCATCTATTGGTGGCATGGTATGCACAGTGGATAATATAAATAAGAGCAAAGAATATTGTGTAAATTTGTTTAATCTTTATTGTTTAACTTTCACAAAAAAATTCACAAAAATACTATGCTGTCACGGATATCAAACAATTGCAAACACAACACAGGTTTATAAAAAAAAAAACTTTGTTAAATATAAGTATATATATATATATATATATATATATATATATATATATATATATATATATATATATATATATATATATATATATATATATATAAGTATATATATATATAAGTATATATATATATATATATATATATATATATATATGTGTGTGTGTGTGTGTGTGTGTGTGTGTGTGTGTGTGTGTGTGTGTGCAACATTTATTAGATTAACAATTATTACAATTATTGCCCCCCTATAAATTCATATGAGAAAAATATATTTGAAGTATACCTTTGCAGGGTAATTTGGGTTTCCTTTCTTTGCCTTTATAGCAATCTCCAACCTCTTTCATATGTTCTCACAAATAGCGTTTCACCGCTTTTAGATTTTTAGATTAAAAAATTTCATTTTACTGTCTGTGTGGAGTTTCACATGTTCTCTCTGTTGCGTTCTCTGGTCTCCTCCACTTCCACTGTCCAAAAACATGCAGGTAGATGGATTGACTGTACTAAACTGCCTCTAATTGTGAACATGTGTGGGCATGGTGACCTTTTATGCACAGGTGTCCATCTCTCACCTTGCATCCAGTGTTCCCAGTATAGGCTTTGTATCCATCACAACCCTCAACAGGATAAAGAGCATACTGAAGATGAATGAAATTAATAAATAACTAATAAAATACGATGTGAAAAGAGTAAATGTAATAATGGTTAATACCTCAGTGAATTAACTAAATGTTAGAAATGAATTTAACAAACTTATTGACAGAAATAAATGGATTAATTGACTAATATGAGCTGTTTGCTTTTCCAAGACATTAACCCTTATGAGATGTAACCACTGAAAAAAGTTAGATTTGGGTAAGTGGCACTTATACACAGCACTCTAAGACACACAAAAAACAGACATTCGTTGATATAGCTACTAGTGTACTATTAGCCAGACGCTGCACTTACTAAGTGCACATCGGATGTCATGCTGTGGCTGAAACAGCAGATGGTGCTGCAAAATGTTTCACTCATGCCCAACATGAGTCATAATATGTATTAATTTAGTCCATTCTTAGCAAGCAATAAGCTGCTCAACTGCAGAAAAGGCCTGCAGAAAAAATAACAAATGCATTTCATGTGACTCATAGCATTTCATATGCATTTCGGGTCAGTTCATATTTGTTAAATGTTGCTTAGCATTTTTAATAAACACTCCATGGTAGAAACTACAATGCTAGAGCTTTTTTTTTTTTTTTTTTTTTGGCACATCAAGTTCACTATGAGGTTACATTACACTCCTCATTTGATACGGCTGTATTTACAACGTAAACCATTTGTCATGAGTAATTAAGGTCTTAGCAGACACTCTGATTAAAGTCAGCTGTCACCAACTGCAAAACCACACATTATGCTTTGTTTTGTTTTTTTTTGGACTGTAAAACCCGCTCTATTATTCAGGGGATCCATGTTCTCACAACCTATGTCCAAAAGCCAAGAATCCACCGTAATGGAATTTGTGTTGCTTGATTCATTACTGTACTTCACACATTATAAAATCTCTGTCTTTGAACTTATCTGCTTTCAGAGTCTACATTGCATTTCTCGAGCATGTGCAGATATCCCTGAATGATTCTCTAAGACTCTAAAACTAATCCGTGGGATTTGTGTTTGTGTTGAGTTTTAATCTATTAAATCTATTTAGCCTAGTATGACTCCAAATATTTCTCCTCACATTTTTAAAGTTGTTGGAATTCAAAATTTAGTTAAATGAGTTAAATAATAGCTTGCTAAGTATTATTATCTACAGTTATGTTAGCCTACATGTTTATTACAAATAGAAACTTGGTCAATATTTACATAGAGAGATGTTTGTAAAGTGTTTTAACTGTCATTCATTCAGATTCTCAAGCCACTATGGGCATTTACTGTACCACTTTAAAAAAAAAAATATTGCACTGACACTGGTTGTCACTCTTATTTTTGTTGATGGTCAAAAAAAGGTAAGAAAGAGAGAGAAGAGTTTTAAGGGGAGACACACAATCAGTTGGGCAAGATGAAAAAGGGTTGTGATATGGAAAATAAGGATGTGTGTGTATATATATATATATATATATATATATATATATATATATATATATATATATATATATATATATACACACAATATGTGATATATATATATATATATATATATATATGGAGAGAGAGAGAGAGAGAGAGAGAGAGAGAGGAGAGAGAGATGATATATATGTGGTATATATATATATATATATATATACATATATATATATATAAGCTAAAACCTGACTAAAAAACAACAAGAGGATAAGGTTGACTAAATATGATAAAAACTATGAAGGACATTTGACACAGGACTAAGACTAAGTAAATAAATAAAAAGCTGTCAAAATGAACACTAAAATAATATTAGCCTGTCTTGTAAACCAAGTCAGCTGTTGATTTCCTGAATTATATTACATGATTCTGTGCCATTAATAGTTTATAACGCACTTTATCATGCTCATGCTACTACTAGTGAGTGACATTACTCAATACAAGTTAAAATCAAACTAACATTAAGTGTTTATTTATAGCCAACTAAGGTGTCTGTAACCTAACCAGCTCCAGTTAACATTACTGCAACTAGCACATTGATTTGGCTTATACCATTACAAGTAGCCTTAAAAATAAAATAAAAAATGCAGGATTGCATTTTAGGTCTGTGGCCAAACTTAAACTGTTCTTCTCAGCTGCTCTGAGGTTGGATCAGATCATCACTGCTGATTGGGTTGTCTTTGACTGCTAGTATTATACACAGTAGTGTGTTGTGCCACTAAATTATTAGTCACTGTTTCCATATTGAACTTGACAACCGGAGATGGCTATGTGAAAAAAGGAAAAGAACAGCCTTCTTAAATCAAATTCCAGACCTTGTTCTCATAACAAGTTATGGACATTGTTCAGGGCCGGACTGGGACATAATTTCAGGCCAGGGAGTCTCACACTCATCCAGACCACCCCATACACCCACAACAAATTTTGAAACTACTGACAACATTAACATTATTTTTTCCTTCCTAAATTCAATTTATTGCACACAGTATAGTCATCCCATAAAAACATAAACAAGAAACCTAGAGGTAATGAAGCAGTCCTAATTTATATCAGTAATTTAGACCTAAATTACATCAGCTTAGATGGGTATGCCAAGCATTTAACAAACACCAGAAGTGCAAAGCTGCAAGTAACTCTCTACTTTCCCTAACAAAAGTACATTAAATGCAGAAGAGAGGTAAACAAAAGACACTTGTTTTGTTTTGTTTTTTTTTGCCATGTTTCATGTATGCTATGAACAGGACTGTCTCCACATTGTTGGAAAATGAAAACGGTTTAACCTCACTGTAATTTGTGAGCACAGAATATAAATTTCTTTTAGTTAAAATTAATGTATCACATTAGGGCAATGTTGTTGTTTTTTTAGACTTAAAAATTCTTAAAATACCTGAGGTTTAACCATGCCATATTTCATACAAATATTTTAAAGCATATTTAATTTCTCTTGATTTACCCCTACCTGTCATCTCCGGTTGACACTGAAGTGTGACTACTGCAACAAAATTAGTGCCAGGTTGACTCTCTCCACCTTATTGTGAAAAATAGGAGAACATCTTTTTTTTTCAACCTCACATATGGGAAGACATAATTTTCTAAATGGCCTAAATATCTGTTAGCACAACACTAACTACAGCATGACAATATTTATTTAGAAAAATCCTAATATTGAACATTATATTTCCTTTTATGACTCATAGCTTGGAAAAGTGTTTGTTGTTGTTGTTGTTGCTTGCCCTAGCTGTATGTGTAATTTCAACATTTATAATAATAAATGTGAATATTTGTCTGCTAAATTACTTATCATGTTATAACTATACAGTAGATAATGCTGTCCTTCAGCATATTTTGAGTGACGATAGTAATAATTAGTTATAATATATTAGTTATAGATAGTTGTTGCTATTAACCACAGTGAAACTGTGGTTAATACTTGATTAGCTAAGTTAGCAAACACAAAGCTACAGTAGTTACAAATGAGACTGATCTGCACTCGAAGCCCTGAACTGGTCGGTAGTTTTGTTACATTTTTGCTGCTTCTTTTTTAGATGGTTTTCTTTTTGCGTGCGTGCCCTTTCCCTCTCTGCTCCACCTGGCTGCGTCCTCTCGATCCTCGCTCTATGCAGACCATTCCAAACCGTTCGCCGGAGCTGAGGAGAATGGTAGCATTACACGTAAAAACTAACAGGTTCATGATTTATTATCGATTTATTATCAAATGCTGAAGTCGGAAAGGATCACTTGAGTGCATAGGACATGCAATAACATAAAATAAAAACAAAAAAACTCCAGCAGGACAGCAGGCCAAATCATTTGTCAGGCCAGTAGGAATTCTCCTGGTGCTCCCAATGGCCAGTGCGGGCCTGATATTGTTATACTGTATTTATAATCATTTAATTGGTTTAAATGTACTAGTTGAATATAGTGCAAACCATATTTTTTTTGTTCAGTCCATTCAATGTTCTTGCACTGTTTTAAGTTTTAAGTAGATTAGGAAGCTGTTAGCAATAAATATTATATAACTAAATGCAGTGGATATAAAAAGTTTACACACTCCTTTTAAAATTATATTCAAAAAACGAATGAAATCAGGACAAATCAGATCTTTTTCCACCTTTAATGTGAAATAGCAACCAACAAAATATGACACTATGCTATTACACTGGTTCCAGTTTACTTGTTCCAAATTATTGTTTAAATATTCATGAATATTCTTTAAAATTAATACATACAAAATGCATACAAAGCATGCATTTTTTTTCTGTCTGAAAGCTGCCCTTACGGAAAAGTCACACAAACTTTTACATTTGTGATTTTTGGACACTTTGGACACATGCTATTTTTCACATACTTTTTTTTTTAGCAGGTGATGAAAGGTGATAAAGAATTTATATTCATATGTAGGGCATACACTTATTTTTTCTCATAATATGATGTTATATCATATTGTTCACATGATTTACTTGAGTTCAACTGCAACTTCAGTTTCAGAGAATACCAAGGTGAAATGCACCTTCACCTGTTTTACACGTGGTCACATATTCATATTATTGCATTATTCATGTGCCTAAATATTTCATCACAATATCACAATATTATATTTACATGCAATTCCACTTTAGTTTCACAGTATCATGAAGGTCTAGTCACAATCAGTATTACAATAAAAATACAAATTATTTTGCAAAAAATTATCTATTTTTCTAATCTATATAGATATACCAAGTTTAAAGTTACTTTCATATTGATCAATTGAGATGTTTAAACAGACAATCAAAGCTTTTTAATGTACTGTAAGTGGTACCAGAAGATATTATCTATCTCTTACAACTGCAATTCCTTTTTAATGAAGATATAACTTTTACATGCTTACTATGTGGCAAAAAAAAAAAAAACCCTGTAACTTATAGTCTTGAAAATGCAGTAATTGGAATTGTAATCTCATACATTTTATGTTATTTTTGACTATATAATACTTTTCACGATTGTACACTGTTGCAAACTGGAAACAATTTACCAACTAAATCCCCTAACATTTTTTTTTTTAGTAATAAAAATCCATAATTAAAAAAATATATATATAAATGTAATAATTCATGCAGTAGAGCCAACTCATAACACCAAATTCTGTTCAGCCTTCTATATGTGATTAATTTCTGGTCATTAAATTGGCTTTATAAATATTTCAGGATTTTGATAATATACATTTAAAGCATTACTGGACTGCAGGTCATGTTGAAGTGTACAAGTTGATTTTACGATTTTAGAGTTTTTCTAACAGAGATATCTCATAATCCATCTTTATCAAATTCAGCCTCATAATACTGACGTCATGATTAGACTACACAAAGCAAAACTAATATCATAGTGTGAAAAAAGTGGTTTGCACAAATAAGAAAGGATAAGTGAGTTTTGTTGCACAGTGTAAAATGAAGTAAGAATATTGCAAATTTTGCATGTGCAACAATAGCATCACTCTAGCTGTGTTCTAAATTAAACAAAACCAATCACATTGCTCATGCACAGTTTTTATGAACAGTACAGTCATGGGCATGATGAGATCATATGATTTGGTTTAAACATTTGCAGTCATACACAGTAATTTAGTGTAAATCAAATCACAGAAAATGCATATGCTTTCCAAGAGAAATTCGTCAGCGAGCGCTCCGCGAATTATGTTATTTGGCTATAATCTGTGTTGGTTGAAGTCGTGTGATCAGGAGATGAAGGAAGACAAGCTTTTGGCAGCTCAGCTTTCTGATGGTCTCTTATTTACACATAAAACAAGCTAAGATGAATTATGCAAGTGCTCCTTCCTCAAAATAAATTGAACTAGACCTTGTTCATAACATATAACACCTTTCAGCGGTGATGTTTCAAGCAGTAAGAGATTGAAAATGGTGATAGAACAGAACCGGCCTCATTGGATCCCTCTCTCAGATGGAGAGGAGTGGAGGAGTGGTCATTCGGCCTATCAGTGCCAGATAGGAGCTCTGGCTAAACATCTTTGGGGTAAACATGGCAGTGGAAGGTAGTGGAATGCCTCTGCTGTGGGGGCGGGAAAGAGGTCAACAAGGGGCCAAGGCAGGTGGTGTGTATCAGCTCTTTGGTTGACAGCAGCACCCCCTGCACCATTCAAACAAATGTGCAGAGCTGAGGCCTTGGTTCACTAATGAAGGAAAAGGAACGTTGGTGGAGAAGAGGAAAAAGGAAAAATCTGTTTTTTTATGTTTATTGTAAAATGATCTAGCCAAGGTCTGTGATGTACATCTCTAAATCTCTTTGTGAAGCAATATTTTTTTTTTTTGCATACCACCAATCAAATATTTAATTATCTTCAATCTTCCATGATTTACCATTACTATGTTAGGCATAGTTTGAATGCTGACATGTGTCCTGTCTCAGAAACATGCATGTTGACATATGCTAAGAGGGGAGTCATATAACACAGGTCTATTAGTGCACTTTACATTCTCAGCAGAAGTCTTGTTTTGTTTTTGTGTCCTCCCTGAGGGTCGGCGTCTCCCATAGCCCTTGGAGGAGTGTTACTCTGGTTAATGTGAGCAGCAACTGTTTTTGCAAGCAGAAAATCAGAGGTTCACCATCCTGAAATGAGACCCTATAGATGATACTTGAACAGCCATGACAAAAATGTGAAGTCCAATGATAACAAATAAAAAAAGGGAGGTAATTAGTGCATTTGTAGAGCAAGTGTTATATTTACATCAACAAATCTATAAAAATCCTCTATAATACAATTTCTTCTACTTTCATCATTGTAATGATCTCTTCAAACATACTGTATTATGGGAGTGAAATGGAAAGCTGAATACAGTTCAGGTCATAAGTTTACATACGCTTGATTCTTAATACTGTGTGTAGTTACCTGGATGATCAATGACTGTTTTTGTGATAGTTGTTCATGAGTCCATTGTTTGTCCTGAGCAGTTAAACTGCCCACTGTTCTTTAGAAAAATCCTCCAGGTCTTGCATATTCTTTGCTTTTCCAGCATCTTCAGCATATTTTACCCCTTTCCAACAGTGGCTATATGATGTTGAGATCCATCTTTTCACACTGAGGTCAACTGAGGGACTCGTACACAACTATTACATAAAGTGCAAACATTCACTGATTCTCAAGAAGGCAACATGATACATTTTGAGAAAACTTTTGAGCAGTATGATCGGTGTAAATTATTATTTTGTCTTTTGGGACACGTAAATGTTTTATGATGTTTCTGAAGGGCAGTACTAAATGAAAAATATAAGATATTTCAACAAAATAATATTTTACACCGATCATCCTGTTCAAAAGTTTACCTTTTGTAATAGTTGTGTATGAGTCTCTCAGTTGTCCTCAGTGAGAAAAGCAATTTAAGACTAATAGCCATGTGACAAGTAGAAAACAAAGTTGATGTGAAACAGGTGAGGCAATCGTCTAATCATAGTATATAAAGAGCCTCTAAAAAAAGGCCTAGTCCTTCAAGAGCAAGGATGGGTCGAGGCTTGGCAATCTGGGTCATGTCACATCAAACTAGCGACCCCATTTCCCAGAGTGCATCGCAAACTACAAACATGGCCAACGACTACAACTCCCAAAAGTACACACAGACACGGTACCTTCTCTTGAGGACTAATAACACACACCTGTTCCCAATCACACTCACAATCACATCATATAAGAGACTGTTCAGTCACTATATCTTTGGGAAGTAATATGCTTGGTTGTGATTGTCTCTGGTGTTTAACAAGCCATGCTATTGTGTTGTTATTCTGATTATGATTCTGCTTTACACTTGACCTTGATTTCTGTCTTACCTGCTCTAGCCTGATTGCCTGACCTCTGCCTGTCTTTGTTGTTGTTTTAAGGCAACGAAGGCCACATACAGTTGTGCAGCTGAAGAAATGCATAATGGATGAAAGGGAGAAAATTCCACCAACTGATGTCTTCAGTGCTCAAACGCTTAATAAGTGATATTAAAAGAAAAGGTGATGTTACACAGTGGTAAACAGGTGACTGTCCCAGCTTTTTTTGGACTGTGTTGCAGTCATCAGATTTGAAATGAGTGTATATTTTTAAAAATAAATGAAAACATAAAGTAAAACATCAAATAATATGTTAATAATGTGTTTTCAATATAGTACAGGATGAATTGAATTTTCAAATGACATGGTTTTTTTTTTTGTTGTTTGTTTTTTTTGCATTTTCCATACTGTCCCCATTTTCGGAATTGGGAATGTATTATTATTATTATTAACATTTTGCAGACTCTGCAAGGCGTATGTAAACTTATGACCTCAACTGTACATGGTCTAGTTAACCATCACAGCACCTGTGACTCTGTAGTCTCTAGTGGTCATGTCTGCTTGTCTTGCTGTCTTTCCACACTGCTGCTGTCAGCTGCTATCCTCACTGGCTCTCAGCTCATCAATGCGGCTTTTGTTCTTCATAGTTAATCTTCCTACTGCATGAAGTGCAGAGCATAACAGCGGCTGCAACTTTGTAAACACAAAAAGACAATTGAGGGACAATGCTGAACAGCGAGTATAAATCTTTTTCCTTTCTTTTTTAGTGATAAGGTGTATAGAATGAGGTTGTAATGATACTGCAGCATATGTTAGTCACTTATAATGCCTGGTGGGTTCATAATCAGCCTTTGTTCATGGACATATTCAGTACTGAAGTCGCTACTCTAAAGTAAGTAGAGTAATTAAGCTACCAGTTATTTTCCACTTGAAACCATGTTAAGTAGAACTCGCCTTTTAGAAGTTCTAATTTTAGAATGAAAGTACTGATAGGTACAAGACCATCATCTAACACATGCTGAAATAATCAACGATGGGATGATATGATACTGCCTGACTCGATGCAGAGTTACTGCTATCACCCCATTATTTTCCTACAACAGCACATCCTAAGGTGTTTTATTTCTATTATACCACAGCAGTTTACCTACAATTTCTAGCAGAATTAGTAGATTAATTCAAATAAAAAAATAAATAAATAACTTCAGAAGTAATACACAATATACATGTTAAAAAATAAAGTTAAAAATAATGTTAATAATGTTTGAAAAACAAATAACAAAGTATAACTGTAAGTAATGCTAATAACTTTAGCTAAATAATGTTTAAAGGTCAACTAAATACACCTGCATTAGCTAATGTTTATCCCACAAAAAAGGTCCAGATAATCTTTGCATAAATTCAATTACAGCATGTTACTAAATGCTGATAAACTACTGAACTTAGGTCTCAGGGTGTAAATATTGGCACCCACCATTCAGCATCACTTATTACTTGCATTCGTCACCCCAAACATGTTTGTTAATTAGCTCATATTAAGAGACAAATTTCTAAAGTAAATCATTGTTTAATCCAAGAGTAAATCATTGGTTAATGCAGGTGGTCATTATTTGCCAAATTTGATTAATTTAAAAAAAATCTATTCATACAAGTGTTTATTACTTTGGTAACATTTATAGTTTATTAATGGTGAATTCCATTTTTTTTTAAAATAATAGCTAATGCAGTAAATCCTTTTAGTTTGAATAAAAAATAGTTTTCACTTTAGAACCTTTAAAGATTCCCTCAGAGGAACAAACTGAGTGTCCAAAATCCAGTTTCTACTACCAAAAAGGTGTTTTTGTTACATTATTTAACAAAAACATATATATTTTCTGGCCCATAATTATTCAATGTTATATCTTTAAAATCTTTTAAACTATGTTTCTATATATTCTTTTAGGACACAGTTTGCTGGATTGTGTAAAATTGTAACAGCATTTATATTTCATTCAAATAGTGACTGATGTACACCTCTAACACATTGTGTGGATTTTTGTCTTCTTGTTCTATAGCCTTACTCTGACTCTGTTAATTTTGTATGTTTATTATGCATTATCATTGCTACTTTTATTTATATTACTGAATTTTTTTTTTTTTTTATACTTTTCACTACTTTCCCCCCCCTAATTATTCTTCTTAGTGGACTTAGATCTTTGGATTGTATATCCATATACAGATTCAGGTAATAAAATGTAAAATGGAGAGACATAGCATTTGAGATGTGAATTATGCAAACCTCTGTGTCCCCTTAAGAGCGCAGAGAGCACAGTGTGCAGCTGTGGATCGAAACACGGTCCGACAGGCCCACTCAAGGGGTAGGTTCTCTATCAAATATTTATCTTCTTCTGTGACTAAAGCAAGGCTTTGTAGAGATGATGGACTACAGGTCAATACCCTGAATCTCCAGTCCTCTAGTCCATGTACACTCTGGAATGTTCCACCACTCTTTATCAGCCCCCCCCCTTCTGAATGGTAGTCTCCTTCTGGAAGAAAGAAAACAGGCGTAATTAGAGGGAACGTTAACAAAGATTCATCATTATTGAATTGTTACTTTCAACACCTACCAGTTAGAGAAGCTTGCATGTTGATGTTGATTGATGGTCATAATGGGCATTTAAAAAAAATTTTAATACTTAAATTGGTCAAAAATGGAAAAATATTAAAATTGTTTGTCTGCTTCTTCTTCTTCTTCTTCTTCTTCTTCTTCTTCCTTTATGAAACAATGTGCTTCACTAATGAATATAAAACTCATATTTGTATTGTCATATTATTATATGATTGCCAGGGCACTGTGAAATGAAATATCACCCAGAAAAGGAAAAAAAGGGGAGGAAAGGACAAAGAAACAACAGGATTTTGTAAATATGAAATCCCAAAGTGATTTTAGTGGGCTTTGTGAATCAATTATTATAAATATTGTTTTTATTTCTAACATTTCTTATATTTCTAATATATTTGTTATATTTTGGAAATAAAGCTATATTTGGTATTTTAAAATACAATTTTATTTTTAATTGCCTTTATATGGCTTAGGTCAATGGAATATTCATCTGTAAGTAAATAACTAAATAAGGGTGTTAAAAAGTAAAGCTTAGGGTATTAAACATGGATGTTCACTTATCTGTTGCTCCTTTCATCATCTAACTGAAGTCTCCTGTCCCGGTTACTATAAGCACTAACACAGCACCTACAGTCAGTCTTTAGCAGCTACACGCATCACTGAATCTCCAAACTTCTGTTCAATATTTGATAAGATTAGTTCTTCCTGACTGCTTTGCAAATTCAGTGTACAGCAGATGCACAGAGCTGGCATAAGAAACTCGATGTACTTGAATAATAATAGATCTGTGTCTTTTTTTTATTTGTCCTTGTAGTCAGGCCTCCAACTGGCACAATCTGAGAACCAAGCAGAGAGCAATATTTAACCATCATGCATCTGGTGCCATTCACAAGGACTAGATGTACATTAAAACAATAATCACCTAAAGTATTTATTCATCTCACATCATGGGGTAGCTCTAATTATGGAGAAATGGGTATTTAATCATGTATAAATTCATGGCAGGGTTATGTAAATTTTTGCATAATTGCATTTAATTTATTTTTAGATTAGCTTAGATAATATTTTAGGTCTTTTGATTTATGATTATCACATCTAAATGGAATATGTAAAATTTGTAATCAATTATGTATAAAATCATCTTAAATCTAAACGTAAACCAGTGAAGGCTGGAGCTTATAAACCAGTATTAATCTTGGAAACATGTTCTTATATGGGTGTCATGGTGGTACAGTAGGTATCATTGCCACCTTGCAGCTCCAGAGTCACCAGTTCGATCCAGATCTAGGGTTACTATCTCTGCAGAGTTGTACATGTTCTCCCCATGTCTGTGTGGGTTTCTTTCAGAGTTCTCCGGTTTCCTTGCACCTCCCAAAAACATGCTAGGAGGTGGATTGGTGACTCTAATTGCCCCTAGGTGTAAATGAATGTGTGAATCTCATCTGTACATACATTGTATATTGAGGTGTTTATAGTGTACATATTCCCATTATTATTATTTTTACTACTATTATTCTTATTTGTCTATTCCTATTATATATATATAAAATGTGTGTATATATTCTTTTGAATTCTATTCCTATTTAATGTGTATTATTTCTTATGTGTTTTTGCGTAATTGAGATGCTGTAATGAGGGAAATTCCCCAGTGTGGGATCAATAAATTTTTTATCTCTCTTATCTCTTAATGTGTATGTGCATGTCACCCTGTGATGGACTAGCATCCAATTCATGGTGTATTACCACTCCATGCCTAGTATTCCTGGGATTAGGCTCCGAATCAACCACTACAGGATAAAGCAGTTAATGAAGATGAATGAATAAGAATGAATGTTCTAATATGTGTCTAATACTGTTACTTTGTGAGATATTAAGAGATATTAAAAGATATTACGATATTAAGCTTAAACAGAATGCATGAAACTAGGCCCAAAATTTGTCAGTGTTGCATGTCTATTCTTATGAAAACATACAATATGGCCAAACCAAAAGCTGTAAAAATTCCCCCAAATCAGTGATTATTTCAAACACAGCTGATCATATTTCAGATTGTGTTTATTTTTATTGACTTCCATATCAACAATAAACATGGATAATTTTGGCAGTGGATTTGTTTTTACTGGGAAACGGCCCTGAGAGTGAAGCAATGAACTCCAGCGCTTTGTTCAAAGTGTTTGTGTGTCCTCAGGCATGAGTGACAGATTGACTGTAGCCAAAGCTAAAAGAAACACAGATCACAGTTGGCCATCATGCTGATGTTACGTTGAAGAGATTGGCGTGTGAGTGTGTGAGCTTGTGTGTGTATTGACTATTCGATGAATCCATTAAGAACACAATAACAGCACTTTAATATCCACTTCTTTAAGTGCTGCTGTGTAACATTTTTAACCTAAGGATAATGAAACATTGATCAGCTATAAACATAACATTATGAAATAAATTAATTTTATCACCAAAATTAAACAAAGCACTAAAGTGCCAAGAGAATGCTTAAATGCTATAAAATATTATTCAAAATAGATGTCTTTAACAAAGTGACTATGAGATGTTTTTTTTTGTTCAAGATATCGAAAGAACCAAAGTTTCAGTGGATGGTGGATGTGCACTGAGGCGCAGAGGACACTGGGAACACAAGCTAAGTGCCGTGGAGCTTTGTGACGCTGATATGATGGGATGGGTTCAGTGAGGCATAGGGTGGAAGGAGTGCAGGACGAGGTGGCTTTTGGAACAAAGGGCCTGCTCTTCTCGAACAGAGCATGAAGGCCTCATTGGACGGGTTCGGGTCTCACTTCATGGCTGTTGTGTGTTGGAGATTCACTTCCCATAATGAGCAGTTAATGGGAAATGAAAGTTTGATGGAGAAACAATACCTGTGGCCACAGTGGTGCTTCAGTGAATCTCAAGAGAACTTCTCCTCATTGACATATCGCATGTTTTGCATCTTCCAGGACAGGCTAATATAATTCAGGTGCAATAACTAGAATGTAATGTAAGAATGTCAGAGACGTCATGAGCAAAACCTTTTTTTTTTTTTTTAAATTCTGGATAGTGTCTGATCATACTTCCTTGTATAATTCTGTAACTGCCAGAAATATCAGCACTGCTCTCACTGCCAGTCGGTTCCACTCCCCTAATCACTGCACATGTCATTTTTCAAGAGCTTTACACTGATAATACTATCTCAAACTACATGATTAGATCCAGCTTTGGGTGTTGTGTTTTATTTTTAAACCACCTGAAACTGCACAAACATCTAAAATATCTTGAGCATGCAGAAGTGTAATATGTGTGTTTGATTTGTTTTAAAAAATAAAGTGTATATGCACAAGTCATCAAATTATTTAATTCTCAAAACATTGAGAATTAGTAACTGAGTTCCCGTAATAAGCACGTGTTTATAAATACACCATAGTGTAGTATCCCCTAATGTGTGATAAAATGAATTTGCCTTTATTTAGACATCATGTACAAAGCTGAATTAAGTCAATCCCTAAAAAGGCTAATTTTCCAGCCTTTAAGAAAAACCTTCGCTCTGATTGTGTTTCTAGACAATGTCAGGAAAGACTGTGGCCTTTAAGCACAATTAGTCCTGACTCATTCAAACCAAAACTGTTTCATATTCACAAGCAGGATATGTGCCAAATTGTGACTGTTTATATTATACTGCATTGAGTATTAGACATTATGATTAGTGGGACTAGGACTAGGTTGAATAGAAAATTCATCATGTTTTTTTCTTTCTTTCAGTAACAAGAAGTAATTTCTCTCCAGTGTACAAGACAGTGGATATCAAGAGTCCAGTGTACAAGACAGTGGATATCAAGTGTGCTGATACTGTATGTCTCCACTTTTGCAGTGGTGATAGGTCATTTCTATATATTGTTACAGTAATGAAAATCAGTATTCAGTATTTCCATGGTAGTATTTTCTTATAATGATTTTTATAATGATTAGCCTATTTGACTGATCACTTGAATTAAATGGATTTTATCTAAATCTTAATAAAAAGTAAAAAAATAAAAAAATAAAAAAATAAACCATGTTAACTTAGACCTAATATGTTCTATCGATGGATTCAGGAATAAAATCTCCAGAATATTATTGTACACGTTTGAATAATAAACCTAATATTAGAATCATTCATAAAATAAATGTGAGCAGAAGAGGTTCTTTTTATCTATTTATTTATTAGATTTTTTTTAGTTATAGGGGTTCCTGGCTGTGCTCACGCACAAACGCACACACACACACACACACACACACACACACACACACTGCTTAGAACTTGTTTCTAGCAAGTCTAGGTTTCTCTTTCATGCATAAGCATATCAAACATAAAGTCAGTTAGATTTAGGTTTATTACTCAAAATGGCATGCAAATGAAAATACATTTTGACTTCATTTTTTTTTTCTTGAAAAATAAAAGCAAAAGGGGGTAAAAACTTAAAAAAATTTTTACTGCTACTGATGTGAAAATTTATTCACTAATATTTTAGTTCTAAAATATTACTGAACATTTCTTACATCTCTGTTGAAGAGAATGATAGAAATTACAGACATTTAAAGATAATAGTAATAATTATGCAGTTTAGTTATGTTATATTTTATACGATGTTTTATTCAAAAAGGGCTAATAATATTTGTCTAAAGTCTTTTATTTAAAAAAAAAAAAAAAAGAAAAGAAAGAAAGAAAACAGAAAACAGAAATGTGCTGCATATGACCTTCAGTATTGCTGGATAGGGAGTGATGAGACAACACCTAAACAAGATAATATTTTTTTATTTTCTTTTTTATTATTAATTTTTTATACAACATTGCAGTGGTATGGAGGCACTTTATTTCATATATATTTTAAAAACCATCCTTAAATCAATGGTTTACGAGTTTGGACACCATAAATTAAAAAGTGTTTAGGACAGAAAAAAATACCTCCAATCTGGCAACCCTGCAGGGGAGGGCTTAGGTACATGTACACCAGCTGTAGCTTCTCTGTCTGTGATTGCTGCCTTTGAAGACCTTCAAGTCTTCACTGATGACTTAATTTGCGCGCAGAGAGCAACATGGCATCCATGTCTTCTTATTCTGTGCACATCTAAACCGATATAAATGTGAGCAGTAGTAGAGACGCCACTTCTTCCACTTTCTCATCCCCACGGTGCACTTTTCCACCTTTACCTCCCGACACCAGCTCACCTTCAGTTACTTTTCTTTCACCTGCTCTTTTCGGGCTTGGCACCGCCGCACCACCAGCGCGCACTTTGGCACATTGGATGCACTGCAACACCGGAACGGGGGAAAAAAGTTTGTCTGCTCTCTTTGAGTGGAATATTTTTTTTTTTTTTTTTTTTTTTTTTTTTTGGGAGTTCCCTAACCACCAGGATGAGTGTCAAATCTGACTCCGAGACCAACAACAACGTAGTTGAAGAGGAGGTAAGATCTCGGTGCTGTGAAAATAGGAGTTCTATATTTTTAGCGCGAAAAGAGCGTATATGTTTTCCTTGCGTGCGTTACTTTTGTATGTCGAATGAAAAATGGACTGTTAATAACTGGATAGGATTATAGTTGTTGGCAGAATCCTGTAAACTGTCTTCATTTGTGGCACACTGAAACTGTGCGTGTGTTAATCTAACACTTCCTTCCTTCAGGAAGAAATCCTTGTGTGCGTAAAACCATATTCAGTAATGAATGTCTACAAAGTTTAGTCATTTAATATTTAAAGCTATTTGTGTAGCTATTTCAGCCGCCTTCACCGCCCTTCTTTCTGTGCAATTTTTAATATCGCTCCTGGATAGGATGTCCATGCCTTTTGTGCATTTAATTGAAGTTGCTAATTACATGTTTTCAATACAGAACAGCAGCTGCAGTCGGCTCTTATTTCAGTGATGAACTCTGTTCAAACTGTCACTGGTTATGTGGAATCAACTTCAATCTCCAACTTTACTCGGTTACTTAGGTGTGTGTGTGTGTGTGTGTGTGTGTGTGTGTGTGTGTGTGTGTATTTTTGGTTTTCCCCTTCATTAACAATAGCCATGATATACTAGGCATAATGCGTACAAAGTCTGACGAACTTTCTAAACATGCCTGTTGCTTTATTTATTTTTTCTTTTCTTATTTTTTTAAATAAATAAAGCCCTCTTTCATTACCTTATTTAAAATAATTCTGGTTTATAAGTGTTCAGTGAGTCCATAGTGTGGCTCAGATCGCCCCCCCCTTCCTTTTTTTAAAATTTTTTTTTATTTTTTAAATTTTTTTTATCTATTTTATTTTTTTTTAAAAGACAGCTAAATCTTCAGAGCCTTAGCCCATGGAGCTGCCTTAGTCAAATCCTTTTAGTGTAGCTTCCAAGAATGGGTGGAAATATGCAGTCTTGCTGCACATCAAGACTTTGTAAATTTGAGCTTCCTTTTAACTTCTCATAAAGTCTCAGTGCTTCAGATTAGAAGACTGGGAGAGTTATAATCTGTTTTTAGGTGGAGAATGACTGTTCTGTTGACCTCATAGCTGTGAGACAGAGGAAGGAAACCCCATCATGCTGTGTTTTTGTTGTCCACTAGCAGTCTATTGTAGAACAAAGCCTCCCACTGAGCTTGAAGTTGCACTGTTCAGTGTACATGGCCGTTCAGACCTATGAATGCTGGTATTTCAAATTATAGAATGTCTTTGTTCTGTCTCCTTTTACTACCCATTTTATGGTAGGTTGATGCTGTTGAAGTGGAAATGTCCTTTTGAGTACCTGCTAGATATAGGTTACTATTTTATGTGTTTAGGGGAGACATCCTATTTTTATTTACTTATTTTTAATTCAGAACTTTTTCCATATGTTACTATGTATTGTCTCTTTGTTAAAAGAATCAAATGTTTGGTTATTTTGGATGCTATGCTGTTTTAAACTCCTACTTTGATCATTTCTTAATCTGTTCAGGGTTAAGTGTGAGCTATAAAATGGGTGTTTCTCTAACTTGAGTTTGTCCAAATACTTCTAGCCCCAAACAATGCAGGAGGTTTGTTTTGCTCTTAAAATCAGCACTATATAGTTTATATTCAGACTGTTTCCTACACCTTCTCTCTAGGTGCGAACACTCTTTGTAAGTGGCCTGCCAACAGACATCAAACCTCGTGAACTCTACCTCCTATTTAGACCATTTAAGGTAAGAATGGATTCTATGGAAGTTGCTCTCATGCATTTTCTTCCCATAACCAATTCCAGTGTTACATTTGGCAGCTGTTGTCTTTAACCAGAGTGTTTATAATTGTATTAAAATGACTTTGGGCACATTAAAATCAGATTGTATGAGTCACTTAATTGCTTCTCTATTCCCTTTTTCAATCATGTCCAAGTTTGTCATGAAACAATTTTATTTACTACAGCATGAGCTCTAAGTTCAGTTTTGCTCCTGATTACTTAGGGTGAATAAACCTGACCCTTAATTGGAAGGGAATATGTTCAATCACAATCAAAGAAATTGTACAGCTTGGTTTCTTGGTGGTTTCTTCATGCCTAATTGGATCCCCCCCCCCCCCCCCCCCCCCCCCCCCCCCCCCTTTCAGGGATATGAAGGTTCTCTGATCAAATTAACATCAAAGCAGGTGAGATGGTGATATCATGGTGGTATGTATGCAGGATAGTGTTCAGGCATAAACTTTAAAGCTTTTGTTTAGCATTGGTTCAATTTCAATGCAAGTGATTCATTTTTACAAGCTTATTAAAAGTATATTTTAATATAGTAGGTTTGGACACCAACTTGTTCATCCTGTGTAATGCTGGTGTTCTCTCTACCTTCAAGGTAAAGCACAAAATTGAACTGACTGTCCCTCCTTCTTTTCCAGCCTGTTGGATTTGTAACATTTGACAGTCGGTCTGGTGCTGAAGCGGCAAAAAACGCCTTAAACGTAAGTACTTGGTCATCTGTAAGCATTGTGTTGAATTATTGATCTTGGATGTGGTGCAGTAGGAGCACATTCTGGTTTTCTATGTTATATTAAGATTTCATTGGTGATGCTTCAGAGGTAAATTTAATGATGGGCTTTAGATATTTACATAACTTGTTTATAGTAAATGCTACAAAATGGCTGAATACCCAAATTATGCAATTAGTGTGGTCCCAACAACCTTTAAAGCCTATGCAGTGGACTCTGGAGGGAGCATTCTCACCATCGCCATTTGTAAGGTCGTTCCAAACTAAATTGTTGAGCATTTGCATTATAGGACCATTCATAGAAACCCACTTATTGATGCCTAAAAAAAATATAATTTTGTCTTGCTTTGAATATTGGAAAAAACACCAGTGGTAATTTATTGTAAGTCATGTTAAAGTATGACTCATACAAACAATAGTTTGTAACTGTGCAGAAACGGCAATCTAATTCTACTTTGGGCAATATGCTGGCCCATTAATGTCAATGGCGTTGCAATGCAAAATGATGCTGCATGGATAGTTTAACACTTGTATGCTTTATTTAATGAGTCTATGGGGAGTGGTGATTTTGGTGCAGTTGATGAATCGGCTTCAGCTGTGTGGACTCAAGCTATTACTCATTAGTCCCTTGTTTACATGTCCTATGCATACATGTTTACATAATGCATGCTAATTTAAGCTGATACTGTATGTTGGGAATCAATAAAAGGAAAGTATTCAGTAGACAAGTTATCCAACTTGTAAAGTTTTGGTGAAGCTGAGTTTGAAGTGCTCATGTCCAAGGTTGCTGAAAATGGAGATTATCTCTGAGGCCCAAAATGGTGAAGGAAAAAAGTTAATGCAATAAGAACTTGAAATAAAACGATCAACTGATGTGATTTCTGCTGAGAAAATAATGGTACAAGTTTACTTGCAATCCTTTTTGCTTTTATGGCTGTTAATGGTATTTGAGTATGTGGAAGTGTACAGGTTTTGCATAAACCTGTTTAGGCTGAAATTGGGTAAATCTTTCTATCTTTACTAGCTAGTGAACTGTCTAGGGTTTTTTTTTTTTTTTTTTTTTTTTTTTTTTTTTTTAAATTAATTGTAGAACTTTTTAGGATGGGTCAGGTTTAAAGCTTTGTTTAGATATGTCAATACATTTCTTGAACAAATCTGCAAGTTCTTACTTCATATAAACAAAACAGCTGAAGAACTTAAACTAAAAAGCAGACTACCAAAATGAATACATCTTTTGTGCTGTGAAGTTATGTAACATCTGAAAATAAACAGTGATATACAGGAGTCTTCGAGAAGGCTGTCTGTTTAAAACCCCACATCCCTGGTGTATCTTGGATGCAGATTCATCAAGTGAAGGACTGATGAGCTAAAAGATCCATGTCTGTACCTGATTCACATTTACCAATTACATTTTAACCCTAAACCCCTTTGATATTCCTGTATGAGGTTTGTAGGTAATTGACTTTGCTTGATATTTTAGATAACCTATAAGCTGCTACCTCATTTGAGATTGACTTTAGGGATTCAAACTGAGAATTTGTTAAAATGAAGTGCAGACATTTACACATGCTCCAACCAGAATCATAGATGCAGAAGAAATTTGTGACTAGTGAGCTGTGGAATTGACTACTCATACAAAACTGAATAAGTGCTAATAGACATGCATGTTTTTTATTTAAAAAAAAAAAAAAAAAATTGAGGGGGGCTAGGTAATGGTCTACTTTACCAATTCATGACCAGCTAGGCTTGGGCAAAGTGAACTTACTAGAAATAATGGCATAATCAGTATTTTTAGTGGTTGAGGCCCATCTGCTCAGTATTTCTCTTCTCTTGTTTGTCTGAATGTCTGTGATCAGGTGACATTAGGACACTGCCTTTCCCTACCCTTAAAGAGAGGGATCCTTCAGAGTTCTCACTATGGGGAGCTTGGCCTTGGCAGGGAGGACAGCATAGTGTTCACTTTTAAAATGGGCCACACCAATTACTTGCTGTTCTGGCTGAGATTTGCTTGCTGTGCCATTTTTGGCAACTTTGACATGTTTTATCCAGCTAAAGTATTGACCATATCTTGCATTGGACTAACAACCCATTTTCCAGCTTACAGTATCTATTCTAGTACTATAGCTCTTCTGTCAAGTCCAAGAATCTTTCACCTGCATGTGGACACCAGCTTAGTGCACTCTTGCACATTCTGCTACATTGTCAGGCACAGCCCACTCGTATTATTGTATCCCCCACCTTGTGTCTCCAGGGTGTTCGATTTGACCCTGAGAACCCGCAGACCCTCCGTTTAGAGTTTGCTAAAGCCAACACGAAGATGGCAAAGAGTAAGCTGATGGGCACGCCGAACCCCACAAATATCCACCCAGCTCTAGGGGCACACTTCATAGCACGGGACCCATGTAAGTGTACGGCCACATGGTAGCTTTCTCACAGCACATGCAAACACACTGTCGCCTATAGCAGGGGAACAAACTAATTCACCTCCAGCACATGCATGCTTCATTGGAGCACTGACTGCCAGTTCAATGACGTTTATGCATTCAGTGTTTCCACTTCACACCACAACTGTTCTGATGCTCTGAATAAAACCTAATCATCTTGTCACATCTTATTTGCTTGGACAATTTTGAAAGATAAAAGCATAAATATTCTCATTCACTTAGTATTGTGACTGTGGGCTTATTCTGACTCTGGTTAGGATTGGGCATGGATTCAGTTTTATACAAAGGTCTGTGCATGTGTGGTGTGGTTTGCTGTGCTTCCTCAGATGACCTGACTGGGGCAGCACTGATTCCAGCATCTCCAGAGGCCTGGTCTCCATACCCTCTGTATACAGCAGAGCTGAGCCCAGGGCTGCCCCACACTGCCTTTACCTACCCTGCAGCAGCAGCTGCTGCTGCCCTCCATGCCCAGGTGACTTTTTTTTTATTTTTTTTATTTATTTATTTTTTTTCTTCCCCCCCCTCAAAGTAATAGGAGAAATGCACTACTCTGGCATGCACATTTTAACTCAATTTGAATAAGGCAAGGCAATGAGAAGTGATGACTGCAGGGCTTCCTATTAAAATGTACAGATTGTAAAACTCCTTCAAGAAGGAAATCTGACAGTGTAGCAAAAGATGTTTGTTCCCAGGCAGCTGTTTCTAAAATTTGGTGCAAGTATAAACCAAATAGGAAGGTTCTAAAAGGAAAACACTAGTAGACCAAGGAAGAGGGCAAGTGTCGGGATGGAAAACAAAAGCAATATGACATAAATAGAAAATGCACAACAAAACATGGGTGGAAACATGAGTCAGAGTTTGACAGTAACTGCAAGAAATCAGATTGGGAGACTGCTATATATCTACTTAGAAAAGCCAAATGAAAATCAGCAGGAACACCTAAACAGAAGAAAGAGTACAGTGGGCTAAAGAGAAGCAATCATGGAGTGTTGATTGGATGAAGGTGAAATTCAGTGATTAATCACGAATCTGCATTGGCCAAGGAGAGGATGCTGGCCCTTTTTTTTTTTTTTTTTTTTGGGTCTGCCATTCTAATGAAACAAAGATGACTGCCTGAAGAAAACAAATTTCCCCACTCATGGGGTTTCATGTCAGGTAAAGGACCAGAGGAGACTTCAATGCACAGGTGTACATTGAAGATTTAGAATTTTCTCCATTCCATCGATAGAAAATGAGTTTTGTGGTCATTTTTCAGGACTTCATCTTGCCACAGCAGAGTGGTGAAGCTTTTCTTCAGGAAACACATCAACTTGACCTGGCCAGCCAACAGTTCAGATCTCACTCTGATTAAAATTTATGGTGGAAACTTAAATTGGCCAATGACTGCTCAATCCTGCAAAGCTGAGTTGTTAACTGCTATTTGAGAATTTGAACCAGCTTGATGGAGATCACATTGAGTGATCCCATAATTTTTGCCAGGTGTTATAGGTTTTAATAAACATGAAATGCTGGGTGAATGATGATTCAGGCTCTTTCATCTACCCTTCCAAAAGCATACTAGTAGGTGGACTGGCTACTCTAAATTGCCCTGAATGGTCCTGTCCATGGTGTGGAATGAATTGAAAGATTGCTTCTTGCACTAATCTTATAATGGGACTCTAACGTTTGGTAGGAAAAAGTATTTAGTGTCTTAAACCAAATTAGCTGCAAATATTGGCTTTTGTATTTTATGCATAAAATCATGAGAATCAGTTATCCTCAGTGTGCATACAGAGCATATTGGCAAGCAATTGTCTTGAATGGGTTTCTTTTTTTTCTTTTTTCTCCTCCTCTTCCTTGTAGATGCGTTGGTATCCAGCGACAGCAGAGTCCTCCCAACCCGGATGGAAATCAAGGCAGTTCTGTTAAAAATGGTGTGTCACTTTTTTTTTTTTTTTTTTTTTTTTTTTTTTTTTTTTTTTTTTTAAAATGAAAAGAGAGCTCAGTTTTTAATCTTCTACACTTTCTTTTAATATAGAGATGAAAGGTGACTTGCTTCTATTGGCGTGAATCTGTTGCAGCCCATACTTGATTCAGCCTGGCTCTTTAGGTTGAACATCTCCATCTTTCTGCTGAACAGGAGGCTCAGATGATGCAACCATACTAGCACTTGCCTTAGTTCTGTTATAAAATGTTTTGAATAAGATTATAATGGAAATTAAGTTGTAAGTTTTTTTTTTTTTTTTTTTTTTTTTTTTTTTTTTTTTTTTGTCATGAACTAGATAAATGGTTCTTGTGCCCCCTTGTCATATGTATTGCTCCTTGGCTTGGTGTAATCTAAGCGTTTGTTTGGTACCTTAGTCCTTTGTGTGATATTAAGTAGTGGCCAGCTCGGTTTAGAAGGGTTGGGTGTCTGCCCAGAGTTGTGATTATGCGTGAAGTATTATTTTAATGTGCCATCTTGTCTAGGCTTGCGAACGTTTCCATATGACAGCTTGACCTTGCCAAATACAGACAATCCAAGTGTAAAGTAGTCTATATGGGGAGAAAAGTGTGCAATTAAGTATTCTAAGTTATTTTTTGTTTATTTACTGATTTAATATCCTGCAGAACAGTTGTAAAGCTGTGTTTTTCCTTTGTTAGATTTGTCATGCTGACAAGTCTAACACTTTGTGGGTGGCAGATTTAACTTAACATTAGATTGCTGTAGAAGGATGTATGATGGTGCATGAAGATAAAATTATGCATGAAGGGGTTTTAATGGATTATAGTACATATGGTCAATACTGACCTTAAATTTATTTGTTAAGTCTGTAAAATTGTATGATGCAGTATTAAAACATGTTGATGCATTACACTGATGTTCTTGCTTATTTCTGAGTAAAGGAGTGGGTTACTATATTACTATAGCTTGACTTTCCTATTTGTTTTATGTGCAAGCTAAGTGGTGCCCTTTTGGAGCAGGAATTCAGTCCTCTGCCCTGCAGAATTTCAGTGCCATGGTCAAAACCATATGATCAGTTAATTACCAGGCACGCACTTGAGTGATCAGGAGTGTTGTAGTGTAAACTTAAAACTGTGCATAACTGTGGGTTCAAAGATCCAATGAAGGAAAGCAGGCAGCCAGTCACCACTTCTGGGGGGACTGCAACTGAAGCTCTATCTCCAGGAGCCCAGTTGATCGCTGCTTTTATGAATCCAGTGGGCAAAACTGCCCTCTAGTGGTGAAAGAGGATGGGTGTAGTTACTTTGAGGTAGCAGAGGAAGTTCACATGTAACTGTTTTTGGGTTACAGTGATGGAAATCACAATCCAGAATTATAATTACAGGATATTTGTAGTTATTAGCTTTAACAGTAATGACTCCTTAACACTTGTGTTCTCAGTGGAAAATGTAAAGCTTTATTGTGCCAATAAAATATCCAAATATTATAGTACACTTAATGTACTCCAATAGTAAAAGGGTTGGACTATGTTCCTAAAACAAATGTCCTGGGGGGGTGCAGATATTTCTTTAGTTTAGTGGGTCCCTGGCTCCAAATTGTTTGTGAACACCGGCCTTAGAAAGGAAACAACCTTGCCACGGTTTATGAAGTGTACTGGTTTTGATAGCTAAAATGTTGCATTAATAAATTCTGATGCAATTTTATATACTTGTACTAAGAATGTTTCAACCCCCCATATACATCGCTGGTTCCAGATAATGCCTAATTAAATCTAATTCATAGGTGTTTCATATAGGTGCCAGCAAGGTGGGAACAATACTGTTTGACTTGTTTTATGGGCATCCAAGGTCAGCAGTTTCAAAGGTCTTCTTTTGAAGAACAATTTATCCCCCCCAAATAAAATGCTGATTTCAAAATTGTCACCCCTGTACGGGAAAGACTAGCAGCACTCTGGTCTTGGAATCTCTTCCTGTAATGTCTAACAAATGTCACTAAAACCATTAGTTACCAAGAGGCTGTAACCTCAGATCTCAGGCATGTAAATTGCCAATGCCCAATAACTAAAGGATAGGACAATATAATTAATGCTCCTCTGGCTGCAGGCTCACTCTATTTAACCCCTGACCAACTTGTGGGATTTGAACTCACAAGCTCATGGTTAGGATGGGTTATAGGCAACTAGAGACAAATTTCTTAAAAGGAAGTGGAGGCCAGTTTCAGGTATTCTGTAACATAAGTAAATCAATATTACTATGTACACTACCATTCTTAATACATCAACAGTATACAAATACTAAAAATATACAGTAGACCAATTTGCAAGTCATGATGCTCCCATATACACACAATGTCGACACCTGACCATCACATCACGTGGTTCTTCACAAATTATTGCAGCAAAGTTGGAAACACAGTTGTATAGGATGTCTGAATGCTGTAGCATTACACTTTCCCCACACTGTAACTAAAGGGTCCAAACCTATTCCAACATGACAATGAATTCCATGACGACGTGGTTTGCCAAGGCTGGTATGGAAGAACTTGAGTGGTCTGCACAAAGCCCTGAATTAAACTCCACTGAACACCTTTGGTATTAACTGGAATGCAGACTGATTATATGTTGTATAGATAGACAGATAGATATATCGCAATGGGAGGGAGTGGACATAACATTAATCACCACTTGGTTTGCATTTGTAGTTGTTACAGGAAAAACGAGGTTAGGAAATAAAGGAAAATGAGCTCAACTACACTCTCTAAACTTTTAAACAGCATGAAATAAGTGTTACCACACATTTTCAAACATCCACTTTTTTCATCTCCTTGCATAGCTGATAAAGGACAACACGAAATTGCATTGATACCGATTACCCCGCCCCACCCTCGAATCCCAAATGGCTTCCTATTGCAGTGAATATGATGAAGAAGCTATTGTTGTTTTTTTATCACTATATTATAGCACAATTACTCAACTCAAAAGATCAGCCAGATTCGTTTGACTAATCTGTTTAAAGTTTAAAACCCTCCCAAATTAAAATATAATTTATAATAGTTCAGTGAACACGTTGTTAATTTCAACCAATAAGCACGTGCATCTTATATGGGGCTAATTACGCATCGGCTTCTGATTGGTCAATCTGCTAGGCCAACGAGAGCAGCCTGAGGTCAGGTAGAGTTAAGTTGCACGCAGGTAGCGCGCAGATGTTCTTAATGAGTGCTGATTTTTTTTCCCTCCATAGGGTTTAAGTACGTCTTATGGTGACGGAAAGTCTGTTGGTGTTTTAGATAATTCTTTGACAATTCTACCATGGCGTTTTCTCTGGTGAGTTTTTATTTTTATTTTAAATTTATTTTAAGAGAAACGTTGTCTGGTTTCGATAAAGACAACTCCAAGAGGGCGCTTTTTTGCGCTTGGTGTTAGCGCCCAGTTCATGTTTCTGTGTTGTCAGTCATGTCGTTATCCATAGCTTTTGGCCACCTTATTGGTTCGTTACTATCACTTCTGTAAATTTTTTCTCGGATGGATGCAATAAAAAAGACTTCAAGCGCCATGGCCTTGTTTATCAGAAGTTTAGGCCTTTCAGCAGTTAACGTGCACTAAGTAAAGCTACCCAACTATTTTCGCAATTTTTTTTTTTTTTGGGAGTGGTTCTATTGTGGAACTTGGCCCTCGTGTGTGTGTGTGTGTGTGTGTGTGTGTGTGTGTGCGCGCGCGTGGTTTTTTATTATTATTATTATTATTATTATTATTATTATTTTATACCCCCTTCCCTTTAAGGTCCAGTTAATTACCTTAAACTACTTCAAAGGTGCACTTCACGTTTTCATAAATATGCACTAAAAGTACAAAACCTTGGTGGGACTACCCAAGCACCTAGAAAAGTACCTTTTTTTTTTATTATATATATATATTTTTTTGTGAGTGTAATGTTACTTTTTGCTTGCTTTCTTTCAGCGAGAGAATCCCAGAGTCCTTAACCGTTGGGATTCTGAGACACCAGCCTTGTCCACATGCAGTAATGCAGACATCTTTCGCAGGATGAATACCATGCTGGGTAACTCTCTGGACCTCACAGGGGTGTGCACCACTCCCAGTGCCAAGACCAAACGGGATTCCTTGATTGGTAATTTGCTGTCAATTAGAGCTGGATTTTATACACCATAAAACTTGTGGAAAGAGTTTGCTGTAGTTTGGTATGAAACATTACTGGCAAAATGTATAGTGGAACTCCTTTAGTGCTGTTTGTAGTGATAAATCATGCTTTGCCAATGAAACTTACTTAACGCTAAGACATAAAGGAACCAGACGGTACTTCCTTGTTGCTGTCATCACTCCATCAAGGGTGCAGCCTTTGCACCTTTAGTATGCATCCTTCACCTGGGATTGTGAATATAGTGTAGGTTTAAACAATTTGATGCATAAGTGAACCTAAATAGAACAACTTTATAGATTTACTCTAAACCCTAATTATAGAGAGGCATGCTAAAGGGGGGGGAACATGTACACATTATAGCAGTCCTGTAAGAAATTGGTACACTACTACTGGTACTTTATTTTGGTGCTGAGTTGGCTGTATATAAACCTGTAATTGAGGCATTGGGCTTCCATGTATAGGCTGTGTTTGTTTGTTTTTTGTTTTGTTTTGTTTTTTTTGGTCATGAAAGAGCCCAGCAAGATGAGCCTTAGAAATGTTACGAAGTCAAGTTGGGATATTAATATTTATGAATTGCATGCATTTCATGTGATGAGAAACTGCACCATTGTTTGCCTTGTTTGGTGTGTTTCTGTTCTAGTAAAACTTGTCCTCAGAAGGTTTTGAGCATCACTGTCTGAAGTTATTATAGGATAACTGTGTGTGTATATACAGGTCCTGGAAAAGAATTTCCTAAAGTAGGAACCTTGACTTAATACCTCTTCACTGTGTAACTAGTTGTGTGGGTTATATTTTTATGTATCCCCCCTCCCCCATTACTTTTAGTTTAAGTATGCAAATTGCCTCATCTAGTGCTGCATTGGTCATGCGATGTTGAGCAACTGAGACATGCGCTGATGCTGCTGAATCAGGCCTGGAACTGCTGGATGGTATCCAGCTCGGAGGGAGCGATGCAGCGCTTCCATCCTTCAGCCTCTGATCACGCAGCCTCTGGCTGCCACCATTCTGTGATTTGCCAGGCATTTCTTCCATCTCCTTTTCTCCCTAGCCTGCAGCTCCTGCTTCACTTCCACTGCCTCAGTCCAAGGACGGCAGCCCTGGGGAAGGTTGCACAGATTGTTAGCTTGCAGGAGAATTTGAGAGGAATTCGGTCGTGTCTTCAGGGCCGTGGGCTGATCATTAGCAGCATAGTGTGAGGGCATCGGCACCTCGGTCACATGTCGCCGCATGGCATCTGCAGCGGCCTCATGTAGTCCGGCTTGCCAGCTTGCAGATTTATTCTGTGACGGAGCTTAAAGGGAATCAGTGTTTATCAGTAGAGTGTAGAGGCTGCTTTTTAGCTGTGGGTTTTTTTTGTTGTTTTTAAAATACCCAGTAGCTGATGCAGAGCATACACATACTTTTGTTTTTCCTTTCTTGGTTGCATTAACAGAGCGTGCGGACACTGATCTGTGTGCTGTCCGGAGCAGGATGCTTTTCCCCAGCAATGGGCAGGAGTCATCTCGTGCTCTACCCGATGTCACTGAGCTGGGCCTGGGCCTGCAGTCCCTCAGCTTATCTGGTTGGGAGAGGCCATGGAGCAGCCATGACTCGGAGTCATCAGCCCCAAGCAACAACCCCTCAAGTAAGTCATGTTTTTCTAACCTCTGTTTCTTGGATATTTTCAGCTATTGGGCCATTTCTTTCCTTATTTGAATATTTAAAAGCACTGCTGTGGTATTTATCCAATTTTCAATATGTTGTAGCTTCAGTTGTTAAAACTGAGACTGGTCCATGACCCTCTGGTAAATGAGGGATTGCCCATAATGTGTGACAGTTTGTTTGAAAAGTTAATTCTTGTTTCTAACACTTAAAATGTTAGTTTGAATTTTTCTTTTTGATCTATAGCTTGAGACCTTTTGTTCATGTCTGAGCTATTAAACTATCTTCACAGTGGTTATTAATGATGCTGATTTTAAGTGGTTCAAAATATCACTTATATAGTGAGTCTGAGCAGTCAGATTCCCTGCCTGCCTCATGCCCTGCCGAGTCCTAGTAATGGTATGGCACTCTCAGATGCTGTTCATGTGCTTTTGTTTTTACCGTCAATATCTGTTAAATGTTTCCTTTACCCCTGTAAATTTAATGATCAGTATTTAACTACTGTCTGGTCAGAGTCCACCTTTGAGTTTGAGTCGGCCACTTGTCCAACAATGGGCCGAGCAGGACTCGTCAGTCCTTAATGGCTGAGTCCAGAAAATAATTAAAATGAGAATTTGAAATTATAAACTCAACACTGAGCTGTTAGATTAATATTTTAATCTTGAGAAACCAGTGGTCACATAAATGTAACAAAGTACCACTATTGCATCTTGCAGGAAAAGGATTATAGACGTATATGTAGAACTTCTATTATACGAGTGTATGAAAATACAAATGAACCGGTCTTATTGTATCACACTTGTCCTCCAGTTAAAGTTGGCATTTTGCATGAATACTTGGCCAGACCTGCATTTTGACGTGTATTTGATTATCCAAGTGTAATAAGCCACTAAAGAGAACTCAATTCGGTACTTGAACGATGAAGCGGCTTTCTGTGCAGGCTTCTCAACTGTGTGCACAGTCAGGCAGGGGAGGCATTCGTTAACTTCTTAACTTTGGCTTTTTGTTGTTTCATGTCGCACATAATGCAGACTCTACTGTACTCTAGGAAGTTTGAGTACAAAATCATGTGCAGGGCTAGTCTGAGTTCCTTCATAATTGGTTATGAATCTGGGTTCAAATACCCCAACTCTAGTATTTACATTAACATGAGTGCTGTTTTGCAGTGCTTGGGATGTTGGGAAGCCCTCTGGGCCAACTTCTGAACAAACCTCAGGGCTTAATTACAAATGAGCCCAATACAGGCACTTCAGACTTCCTAGAGAAGTTTCCAGCCTTGGCACGTTTGAACTCCCGTTCACTGCTGGGTTCCCATTCCAGCAGCCCTGTGGACTCTGAGACCAGTGGCTTCAGCTCTGGCTCTGATCATCTTTCTGATCTGCTGGTGAGTTGGTTGCGTACTTTGGATAGTGTTTAATCTCAAATGGCCTTATGATCTTTAATTTGACTTTTACCATTTGTGTAATCTTTGCTTTTTCTCTGTGTAGTCCTCTTTGAGGATCTCCCCCTCTATGCCGTTCATGCCCAGCATGCCAAAAGATCCATTGAAGCTTGGTCTTGGCTCCCGTATGGACCATGACAGTTCTCCCTTAACCCCTCCACCCAGTGCTCCCCCAGGCAACAGTGTGTCCCGCCGCTGGCCTGGAGCCTCAGTCTGGCCCAACTGGGACCTGCTTGAGACCCCAGATGGCCCGTTCAGCATTGAGCGAGAGGCTCGCCTTCACAGACAAGCTGCAGGTATGTCATGTGGTTTAAAATGAGTGAGTATTTGTATTTTCTGATTGTCTAGTGTAATCTTTATGCTGGCTAAATATTGGGAACTGACTGGGGTCACACTTTACCCCATCGAACTGAAACTTGTCACTATCATGCAAACATGTATCTCCTACTAACAAGAACTACAAGCATGTTGTGGTTTAGTGCAACCCTTACTGTGATTAGGCTCATCCAGCAAAGCCCTGTAGATAATCAGGGTAATGTAGCTTCAGATTTCTTTTGTAAATTGGACTTCTTTCTTGGTTCTGTGGTCTTTACACTGATGCTGGTTTGGTCTAGTCTTTCATTAATTTGATGGACTCTGATCTTGCCTTCATATACCAGCAATTAATGAAGCCACCTTCACATGGAGTGGCCAGCTTCCATCCAGAAACTACAAAAACCCTGTTTACTCCTGCAAGGTCTTTCTTGGAGGAGTTCCTTGGGACATTACTGAGGGTGAGGCTTTTACCTGTAAACCATGTATCTAATTTAATTGTGTTGTACTGCCTTGTTGTGACTTTTGTTTTCTGTTTTCAGCTGGCTTGATAAACACATTTAACTGTTATGGCCCACTGAGTGTGGAGTGGCCTGGTAAGGATGGCAAGCATCCTCGCTGCCCTCCTAAAGGTAATATGCCCAAAGGTAATGCAGTGGGTAGGTTATAAATTTCATTCCAGCACTCGGTGGTTTGCACCAGCAGTTGGGTGAGAGGCACTGTGGTTTTGGATAACTGACATTAGGAATTAGAAATTCATATGAAGTCCATGGGATTTTGCAAACACTGCATGTCCTACAGTAGCTGCACTTGTCAAACCTGCATGTGGTATGGTTTTTATTACCCAAGGGTGTATGCAAGATTTTCATTCCTTGACGTATTTAGTTTCTAGTCTTCTGGCCAGTGATCCAGTGGCTTTTTTTTCCCCCCTTCAGTTTTTGAGGCTGTCCATCTCTGTTCAGTGACTGAGACTTGTCTGTTGTAGGTTATGTGTACCTGGTGTTTGAGTCAGAGAAGTCTGTGCGTGCACTGCTTCAGGCCTGTACTCAGGATCTGCTTCATCCAGAGGGCTACAGCGAGTATTACTTCAAAATGTCCAGCAGGAGGATGCGCTGTAAGGATGTAAGCATGGCTACATTGGTTCACTTTTGTACAAGTTTTTATTGACCTGCTCTACCTGTATGTAGAAGTAAAAATTGAAATTGTGGCTTTTATTAGAGTGTTAGCCTTGGGCCTGTTCACACTGGGCTTTTTTTTTGTAGCACATCAGTCTGTTTTTTCAAGGTGTGTTCAAACCCATGTGTTACACATGGGTGATGTGCTGAAAGTGCAAATTCATTCCCTGACTGTAGGTGGTGCCTATTGAAAGGCTGAAATACTCCGGTAAACAAGGTGGTGCTGCACAACCTTGTTTCTGACACCCAGTTATCACCTGAAGAGATCCAGTATCTATATCTTTAGGCTGTTCAGTTTTTTCCAACTCACTAAAGCATGTATGCACTCTTGCAAAATGTAAGGTTGTTTTGTGACTTGGCCACTGCAACAATTTTTTTTCTTTAAATCTAAATCCTTAATGTTCTAACTTTACAGTATACTCTCAATGATTTGAATTATTGAATTGTCACAGCAATAGCATTCACATACTTGTGGGAAGACCCAGTTTTATTTTTAAATTCTTTGGGAGGGGGTGTGTAAGGCAGCTATTGTGCACAAAAATGTTAGTGTTCCTGCAAACTGATGAAGGTTGAGGTGTGTGGGGTTTTTTTTTTTTTTTTTTTTTTTTTTTTTTGTGGTCAATATAATACAATGCAATAATGTGGCTCCTGGCTGTTTTGTATGAGGTCAAGAATACTTGTATGCAAATGTCCCAGGTGCAAAATAAATCCAATGGACTATCAGTGGATTATAATTTGCAGAGAAGAGGCAAAAACAAACACTAAGGATTAAGGATCACTCAGAATATATGTTTGCATTTTGTCAAATAGCCACAAAATAAAAAATTCATGGTCTTTTAATCATGCTAAATCTGAAAGTGCCCTGCCACAAACTTCAGCTTTTAGCTGACTTTACTCCTTGTCTCATGTATGCTGTTGTCACTTACTATATGGCTCTTTTGAGACATGTTGCCACACTGGACCTAGAATAGATGAACCATATAGAAATCATAATTGTCACCTGAATTTAAAATAAGTCTGCAGGAGAATAGTTTAGCTGAGGGAAAAATTTAAGTACAAGTGGTACATTTGTTCTAATAAGGTTGTATAGCTAATAATATAGATGTACACTGTGTGAAAGTTTGCACATATGACCTTGCTTTCTGAACGTTGTGTTCTGGGTGTAGTCTCCATGTGATTAGGTTTCCACAAACATTAGGCCACTGGATCTTTTAAGACTTGTATCTCTCTTGTGGATAACCCGACTTCATCTTGTGTCTCCTAGGTGCAGGTGATCCCATGGGTGATCTCGGACAGTAACTATGTTCGCTGCCCTTCTCAGAGACTAGACCCCAGTAACACTGTGTTTGTAGGAGCTCTGCATGGCATGCTCAATGCTGAGGCCCTGGCCAGCATTATGAATGACCTGTTTGGAGGAGTCATGTATGCTGGGATAGACACAGACAAGCACAAGTACCCGATTGGTGAGATTCCTAAACACTAAAGCTAAGTCCTGTGAAAATATGAAGATTCCATGTGGGAGCACAGTGCTTGTTAAAGAACATGCAAAAGGCCGAGCGTGTACCGAAAATAACTTTCCTTACTTGTGTAAAGAAAATGTACCATACAGAAAAGTGAAACCATGCTAATCACTTGCTCTCTTTGCTAAAACAACCTTTAAGGGTATTGCTTTTTGAGCACTGAATATTGGGTGCCAGATGTGCTCCACCTTTTTAAAGCAGTCCATGCTGTTGTGTTGCCTTTCACTGTGCGATACTGTTTAAGATGTTTAGTCTTGAAGATTTAAAAAAAAAAAAAAAAAAAAAAATTCATGTAATTCAGTTGCTTTGCATGTCATCAGGATGTTGCCATCATGCCGCATTGAAATGCAGTCTCTGCTGGTTTGTTTCCCTCCCACTGACATGATACAGGAGCAGTGGCATTGTTTTGCTTTGTCATTTCTGTAAATCACTGAAGCCATACAATTTGGGTATTGTAAGTCATGCTTTTTGACTGAGATGGCACTTTGCTCTGGCATGGAGTCTCTGTATGAAATCAGTAGTTTCATGCAAATGTGTTTATAGTATTAATACTTCTTGATAACAAGGGAGTAAAGGATGCGTTGCGCATCAATCCCAGTTATGTTTTGAGCTGGTCCAACTTCACTTGTCCCCATCTTTCATTGATGTGCCTAGTGTATGTTTGGCTGTTTTTTAATTTTCTTGTACTGTGGAAAGCATGCAGTGTGGTGTGAACAAGTGCAATGTGAATTCAGAGTTGATCTTGGTGCTTGTTGCTCCTTACGGTGGCATTGTGATATGCCAGACACTGAGGAAAAACCAAAGGACTGAAATATCTGGGTTGTGACTTGTGTTCAGATTTTAAGGGCTTGTTCTCACCCCACATCCTATTCTCCTCCCCCCCAGGGTCTGGTCGTGTAACCTTTAACAACCAGCGCAGTTACCTGAAGGCTGTTAGTGCTGCATTTGTTGAAATCAAGACACCCAAATTTACAAAAAAGGTACACAATACAGCTGTTTAAGTTTACTGTTAGTTTGTGCTTGTGATCTGTAAATACTTCAGTTTTTGTTTGAAGTCTGTTTTAAAAAAAACACAAAAAAACAAAAACATTAAATGTCCAGTAAAAGTTGAGTAACAGGAGGGTTTGTTCATTTTAGGTTCAGATTGACCCATATCTGGAGGATTCCATGTGTCAGGTGTGCAGCCGTCAACCAGGACCTTTTTTCTGCAGAGACCAGGTAAAATCCAAACATTTGAGATGACTAGAATGCAATTACACATTACTTGCAAACTTGAATGGTGGTTTATTTGGGGTGGGATAGACCAGTAGCAGAACAAATGACCATTGTAAAACCTTTCCAACATCTAGTAGACTTGGACACCATGAACCCCTCAGTGCAGGTTTATTTCTTTAAAATCATTTGGAGACTTGTACAATATTTTGTTGATTTTAATGCCATGCATTTTTCTATTCTGAACTTTCTACAGACTGAACATTCAGTACAATCGTATGTTTATCGTTTTTTATTTTTTTATTATTTTATTTTTTTTAAAAAGACATAAATGGCTTCAGTTGAAGGGCCCAGACAAACTTCATAATGCAGACATTGATTACTGTAATTTAATTAAGAGCCCTGGGCTGAATGCTTCACTGTCCCCTGTTTTCCTTTTTTTTTCTTTCCAACGTGGCTATAAATACAAACCTGCCCAACCATTTTCATATATTCACAGATCAAGTCTTGACAGTAATAACTTTGTATTAAGGTTTTATTTCCTGTTCACTTTTAACACCAAAAGAAACTAGCATTAATTTATTACTAAGGTCATGATGAATTGTTGTGCCATGCTGCAGTAGAAGTAAAATTTCACTAAATTCTGCCTGGTAAAAGTTGGTCTTAATACATGAGCATTATTGTGCATGAGCACACTACACGCAGCAATAGAATAGCATTTTTGTACTGCTTCTAAAACTGCACTTCAGTGCCCCTACTGGTGGTGTTAATGTTGGTAGTTCAGCTTTTTCATTTGGGGATACAGCATGCTCTAGCCACTGTCTGAAGTCATTATGCAGTGATAAGATTATTTACTTTGCAAATAACTAGTACAACTTTCAGTGTTGCTGTAATGCCAACTTTTACAAGCAGTATAAAGGGATTACTCAATTATGGCACTCAGCATCTCATGTAGGGTGTAAATGATATTTAAATGCAATACACTTAATGTTCCAAGTTGTTACATTAGCTTAACTTCAGCAGGCCTGTTAATGTGGCTTTTGCTGTCGAACAAAAACCCAACTTGTAGTGGAAATTATTGACTGGTGTGAAGTTTGAATTCTAACATTAGGCAAAATGTGCCATTGATCTTCATACACAGGCCTGCTTCAAGTACTATTGTCGCTCATGCTGGCATTGGCAGCATTCCATGGATATCTTGAGCAACCACCGCCCTCTAATGCGCAACCAGAAGAATAGGGACTCCAGCTAAAGGCCTTGCTTAAGATGGCAACGTCGTGCTCTTGCCTGGACCGCCACCACGCCTCTGGACCAGCTTCAGCGCCAGGCCTCCGGCAGGCATCCACAACGGTGTGGGTTTGCGCAAATGCTGTACAAAGTTCACTTTGGCACTTTTTTTTTTTTTTGGCTTGTTCACTTTGGCACTGTGCACAGTGATATTATGGGTTTGCAAGGGCCCCCACACATTTGGAAAATCTCCCTGGATTTTTGGGGTGAGAAGAATAAGGCCATGGTTCAGAAGGAAAGTTGCTTTTTTTTTTTTTTTTTTTTTTTTTTTTTTTTTTTTTTTTCCCCCCCTTTTTTTGCTTTTTTTTTTGTTTTGTTTTCCCCCATCTTCTTTCCCCATTTTCCTTCTTCATGAACAGTCATACAAGTTTCTTTAACTAACCGAAGCCATACAGTGCCTTTAAATTCATTTCTCCTCTTTAGCTGCTTTTCCCATTACAGTTAGCTAGGATTTTTTACTTTAGAAATGCAGATACATAAAGTCCAATTTTCATCTTCCAGACATTTTACGCAGTTATTTTTACTAATATTTTTTACATAAAACGGTTTTAAGTCAAGACAAAGAAGATTGAACAGAAATCTACCTATTGGCTTTTTAATTTTGCTTTTTTTTTTTTTTCCCCTTTCTCCACAACTTTTCTGGAGAGTTTTCTCCCTTGTCCAATTTTACGTTCAGTGGAACAAGGGATTTGGGTGTAATGTTATCACCAACCCAGATAATTTTTAGTGCATGCCATCCAGAGGCATTGCTTTTACTGGGTTGCATCAAGTTTTTGGATCAACTCATAATCAGAAATGTGAATGGCCATAGATTGCACATCGTTTTATTGTTGCACTTTTTAATTTGCACTTTGTAAGGGGGTAGGTTTTTAATCACCTTTTGAACATCAGCAGGTATTGCTATGGGCATGACCTCAGATTACAAACAGCTGCTTGTTGAATGTAAAACTCTAAACTTCACTTGAATGTACCATTGGCGCCTTAGTAGACCAAATGCAGATGTCACTTTATTTCCAGCTCTGGAATATCAAAATATCAAAGATTTTGTTCAGAACATGGACTGTCACTTCTCCATTTATTCCTCGCTGATCCTCTTCAGCCCTGATGCTTTGTCTTTTTATTCTACCTCATTGTGGTCTGCTGAGTTTGAGTACTTACAGCTGAGTGAAGTTGTTTTTTTGATTGGGCACAATAAAGGTGTTTAAGCATTCATATTGCTTTAGGTTTTTTTTATGCCTATGATCATTAAAGTAAAAGTATGTGTATATGGCTTTTTAAAAAAAAATAAAATTAATGGCTAGGAAACCAAGATTTTTGGGATCGATTGAACTTTTCCTGCTGTCCACTAGGTGGTGCTGCCTTTTCATCCTGCAATAATGCTCTGAAGACTTCTGTTTTGGGAAAACTATAAGGACCATTTTAAACAAGTAGCTAGATATGCCAGTTTTCTACAACTTTCAATTGTAGCTTAATGGTTATTTGGCCATATTGAGCAGTGTATGTGATGAAGAGAAGATGCTCTCCAAGAAAACATTCTAAAATCTCAATGCTGGAAAAAATTTAGTTTTGTTGAAACAGTGTTGGATTTAATCCACGCAAGGTGTAGGTGCTAATTTCACTGGTAAAATACAAAACCCTAAAAAATAGTTGCCGACATGTACAATTGTTCTTTCATTGTTTCATGATGGCCTCGTTATCAATGCAGATCCTAAAGGATCAGCTGTGGCAGTTGGACAAAGTTGTGCCCAGATGGTCTGAGTAGGTTGGTGTACCAATATGTGGGATTTCTGGGTAGAATATATTGGTTACTTCTAGAAGGCTTGCTGAACCTGGAAGTGGTTAGTGTGTACATGACTTAATGTGTATATGTAACCCCCCACCTCCCAAACGATCACCTTCAACACTCGACCAGAAATTGCATTTTACAGGAAGATTGTGAAAAGGCACAGGTATATTGGGCTGAAATGTTGCCTAGCAGTTGAGTTGGTTGAGTCATCAGCATGAAGGGTGTTGTGCCATGGTTTATGTAAGCGCTCTAGTTCTTTTCATTCCTCTTTACCCAGCCCACCTCTAGATCTGGAATAGCTAGATCCCCAAATACCCCATGTCCTTCCCATGCTGCTGTATCATCCATGAGGGACACATGGAGGCAGCTAAAGCCATTGTTCAACTCTTAAGGATGGGGTCTGTTACTTCAGGATCATCAAATTTCAGTGGACATCTATGAAGGGGAACTAGTCACTTTCTGGCATGTGTTGTGCATCTAAGGGTCTGTTTACACCTGGTCACTTCATGTGTTCTCTGATTGGATAGCTATCGGATTTGTTAAAGGTTCCATTTACACTTTGCCACAATGTGTTACAGCTATGAATTAGGTCTTCTATTCCTGCACAAAATGCAAATACACACTTTCATTGTACTAAAAAGGCAGGTAGTGTTGGTTTGCTCTCTTTGGGTTTGCAAATGCAGTTGGCAAGAAAACACAAATGCTTTTGCAACAAAAGGCTGCACTTATGTGCAGTATTTTCATGATCAGCAGTACTTTAAAACCCAGTGAGATGGCTGGATGAAAGCTCTGAGTCAACACTGGTGGGAAAATATAGTGCTGGCTTCTTTTATGGGACAAGACTATCCAGTTTCTGACTGGGGTGCTGGACCTTCAATTATCTTTGTCAGCATGCAAAGCAATTTAAAGAGGAGGCACACTCCATCAGGTTATACTGGTCAGGAAGTTGGTTTTCGTTTTTGGTGCGGCCAAAGTGAGTGACACATTTCCGTTTGGGAGGAGAAAAGCGCTGATGTTTCAGTAACCAGACGCATTTAGACTTGTCCAGTTTTGTCTGGACTTTATCCCAGACCACCTCGTGATGTGGTTTGAGTGATTGGATTTAATGCGTTTCGGAAGGCATTTACACCTGGTCTTCACAATCCAGTTTGCCATCTGATCAGAGAAAATTCAAGAAGTGACCAGGTATAAACGGGCCATTAGACCTCCTTGTATGCTGCCTTCTGAAGAATGGTGTGAGATCTCTGAGCAGCCTGGGGTATGAAGTGTTCCTTTCTGGTTTATTTCTGGCCAGTAAGATGTAGTGTGAGGGATCAAAATGAGCCTTTCTGATAAGTGAGAATAGCTGGCAGCAGGGTTTCATCTTTCCCACTGTTACATGAGCAACATTCATTTGATCATCCCTCACTGTCCATTATGTAACCTGGTGTTGCAGTTTCTAAAGCACAAGAGTTCTTGTGCTGTATTGTGCTCTACCTCTTATACCTAGATTTAGTTTGTTATACTTCGACTGTGCCTCAAGGAAAAACAATGTAAACCAAAAACTCCATGCTGTTAAGTTGGGGCGTGTGAGTAACTGAAACGGAAGCAAAGCTCAATTGTATTTGTAAACTTTAGCACTTCTAGGAAACTATGGTTTATGGGGTTAAAGTTCAGCTCTATTTCTTTAACCCTGGCTCTCTGCTTAGAATGAAGGCCAGCTAAATGAGCGTGGGAAAGAGAGAGGGCTCAGACAGGATGTGCCACCCCAAGAAAAAGCTGTAACAAGGCACGATAAACTTGTTTGAGCTGTTAGCGTAAAGCCATCGAAAGAGGTATTTTCTTGCGAAGTCTGATTTATGACCTTCTCTCGGGCTTGTACTGGCCAGTCCTGGTCCATGCTTTCAACCCCTACTGGAGATTTGACGGGCTCTGATCTAGGAGCCAAAGAGACCAGTTTACCAGAACCATAACTCCTCCAAGGTCCCATCCTGCATAGCCATGTCCCCTGTATCCTCAAAGGTCATTCTCAAAGACTAGTGTACCAGACCTGTTGCCTGAGAGCACAGATAGGACCTTGTGATAAATCCATGTTGCTTCATCATACAGCTATTTGTTTTGGTCTAAAATTGAAAATGGCCAGCTTTTCAATTAAGAAAATTGCAAAATGTGAGGCTAAATGTAATTTCTTGTCCTTGATCTGTATTCTGCAAAATGCATCATCTATCCACTGATGCTTCACACTCATTTCATTTTGTGCTCCAGGACTTAGTGCACTACATGAATAGCTTAAATAGCTTAGCTAATTGGTCTCATTGCATATAATGAAAAATGCACCTGTGTCTAAAATGTGTAGTCATTTTTAAAGGAAGTCTGTTGAAGGTGTTGATAGAGGGATTAAGTGAAAGGAGAGAAACATGAGTGAAGGAGAGAGAGATGTAGCCAAGCATGCTGATGATGGCCCAAACATTCCAGCAAGTTGTCATGGAGACTGCACAGCCTCCTTGGCCTGGTTGTCTTTGGGATATGTGTGTGCAGAAGGCAATTTTGACTTCAGGCTTTGTTGGTCTATTTCTTCACTGCATACACTTGAAGGTTAAGGTTGTTTTAACCATTTGTAATTAATAATCCATATACTACAAATTCACAAGAAATGGAGATCAATGAAGGGGGGGATACATAAGAGGGTAGAAGAGGCTGGAATAATGTTTAGAGGAAATCCTGGCTTCAGCTCAGAACAGCTTGGCCTTATCCGTCCTTCTCGCCTTAGCAGATGCTTTATCGTCTGTGGCCGTCTGCGGTTTGTCACGTTCCCTGAAAGGATGACAGCAAGAACAGGAGTGTGTATTTGTATGAGATATGCTTGCGCCAGCTGAATGCAACCCCCACTGTGAGGAAATATGACCACAGAGAATGCAGAAGGTTGCAGAAACCACAACTGAAGAGCCCAACTGAACACAGTAACACTGCAGCCACTCTGCTCACTGAATCACCATGCCAAGATCATAGTAAGAGTGTAGGAAACCCACTGGGTTCAGCAGAGAAGCAGAAATATGAAAATACCATGTATGGTACAGCCAAAACAATTCTGAAGTACCAAAACATAAGGGACAGCAGTCAAAACAACTATTCAATTTATACTTTAGCTGAGTTTTGAAAAAATGAGATATGAATAAAACTTCTGTAGAAGTGTCAGGAAAGTCTGAAACCTGAGCCTTTCAGTTCAGTCCCATTTCAACATCATAAAACAATCCTTAAATATGATTAAAGCTTGACTTAACTGTTTAGCCAGTACTTTATCCAGCAAAAACAGTGATGCATCAACAAAGAGAGATAAACACTTTCAAAGCTAGGAGTTGAGATGCTATGAGTACGGTTATGACAGTGTTGTGCTAGACATTAGATGCTTAAGTGTCAATGACTAAGTCTAGAAACTTGAATTAATTGTTACTCATCTCGTACTAATGCCAAGATTACTTCAAGATGAGTAGAAACCTCCTTGGTACTTTTTAGTCAGCATGTCTCGTTTCTATCTTCTCTCAGTATTTTCAGTTAATTAGTAGCATCTCCTTGCAGACGTATCCCCAATACTCTTATTCTTTCTGAAGAGTGTATATGCTCTCTTCTCCCAGTACCTCTTCTTATGTCCATACATATAGGGATATTTTTGACAATACAATTTTTAGCCCTACATTTTTAAAAATATCTTCAGCCACACAAAAACACACATTCATGCCAGCCCAATAGGTGGTGATAGTATGTCATAAACTGTTAGGTCAAATGCCTCAAGAAGAATGTTAAAAGCATAGCTATGTCTGAATATCCCTTCTATCCTACTGTACAGTAGGCGAAAATCAGTATGCCGAAGGAGTAGTATGTCCGAACGTATTCATAAAACAGTAGGCGAGAAATACCCGGATGACCTACTGCATCCACCAAGATTCTGCAGTAAGGAACCAATGGACATTGGTAATGGGACTGGCATGAATCTGTCAGAATCAAAAACGACTGAACGCAATGCATCACCTCTTTGTAAATGCATGTGCTTATAGGTAATAAACGTTGTTCCTTATAGTTAAACTATACTTGTTTAACAACAGCTGAGTGAATTGTTAATTTATTGAAGGTTAAACAAGAAAAAAAAAAAAGCTAAGTTTTTGCAGATATTATGACATAAGTCACATGACAATGCCAACATGGCAGACGTAGTACGTCCAGATTGTATTCATACTACACACACACACACTGATCAGTAAGTACTGAATCAATGGCCAAGCAGTAGGTACTGAATCAACTGCAGTAGGTATTGTCACAGTATGCAGTTTTGGATGCACAGTTAACTGCATGCATTGAGTGGTAGTGAATGTGAAAAACAGAAATGTATACTTCAGCCACACTGATCTCTAGAAATTGCCCCGCCAGCTGATAGTTGACCCGAGTCTGGTGGCCCCACATGAGGGTGTAATATTAAAACAGCAAAAGTGCAAATGTGTTATAAAATAAAAAATTACTGACCATAAAGGAACAACCTGGTCAGCAGCCATGATAAACAGTCCTAGGACATTCATAACATCCAAAAACACAATTGGCATCCGCAGATTTATACTGCAATGTCAGGATTTTCAGAAGCATGCTTTTTCCCTCGTCTACATGCATACAGTGAAAACTGACTTTCTTTTCTACTTTCTGTTCCCTTCAGGGTGTAGCCAAATGCTATAACTTTATTTGTGCTTAAGACTTGCACAAAACAAAAACATATTTCAGTTCAACAATGTCGTTTTCAGAACTATATATAGTAGAAAATGCCGAGATTTCACCATGTGAAGGGTTTATATGTAAATGTGACATGATAAGCTCAAGTGGATTTGAATGATCTCCATTCTCTTGTTCATTTCACTAAAGTGAGCAGTGATGTCTCATTCTGACAATAACCAATCTACACCCTTTCTCTTATCTATCTCTCTAATGTCAGAAATTCAACTGTAAAACAGCACTCTTTCTTACGGAGCAAAGGAATAATCTGTAAAGCTGTAACTCAGGGTGAAAGTGAACAGAAGAAAACTCAAATGTATTTCTCAGACTGAATGAAAAATAAGGATTCATGTTAATAAGAGAAAATAATACACACCCACATATGAGCAGTGTAAACTGTCTCACCTTTTAACTGAATGTTTTAAAAGCTGATGCTTTATCCTATAAATTTGCATGCACTAAAAACTTTACCGTGACTTTGAAAAAAATGTGACGATGTTGAATAATATCCTTAGTCTTGATGCAATTCAACACACACCCACACACACACTCCAGCAGACAGCTTCTTATATAAAGCACATACAGGCCAAGGTTACCCAAGGTTCCATTGTGAAACAGGAGATTCTATTGAATGAGACCTTTAATTTGAACCATGACAGCCAGAAACAGAATGATATCATTCAGCAATCCTGGGTTGACACTTGGTACTATTTAAGGACAATTTCATGATATGATGATTATGTGTCTAGTTGCTTAGTAACCTGTGGCATGAATACAGCCACTTAGTTATCTTCTACTGGTCCACCATCCAGTGGTTACTAAAGTGTGAATAAATGGGAATAAGGTTATTTAGGCTGGAAGACATAGGAGGGGTGAATGGATTTGATGGAGGATATAGGACAGGATGGGGTTGAATGTGTTGGAGGACATGGGAGTGAATGTGGATGATGAGAAGGGATGGAGAATGTGGAAGGGATAGGATGGGGTAAACTGGGTGACATTGGATAGGGAGATGGGGGCGATGGGTACTAATGGGATAGGAGAGGAGAAGGAGTAAGCAGAGGTGGGAGGTAAGGTGAGAGAAGACAAAAATGAAAGAGAAAGAAAGAATGGTTCTCACATTGAGATGCAGTGAGAGAGGGTTATTGGTCCTAGGCTCATTAGCACAGAGATGCTGCACTCAGAGTGGACAGGATAGGGGAAAGAGGCTGAGGGGACGGGGTGAGAGAGTAAAGAGGTGGGGAGAGTAAAGAGATTTCCTTTCTCTCAATTCTATTGTTCAGCTCTTGAGAGGCGTTTTTGAGTTGTGTGGACTGGTGGGAAGTTCATTGCACTCATTTTTCATCTCACCACCATGTAAATTGTACAAAAAAAAAAGACTAAGTAGACCCTACAGTTTCTCTTATATTTGTGTCCTTAATCTCTTCTTTTTCTCTTAGTCACTTACATTTACTCTCTCTTTCACTGTCTGTGTTCACTTAATCCTTCCTTCCTTCCTTCCTTCCCTCCCTTAACCACCCTGCATCCATCTCCCCAGCCTTTGTTTCTTTCATCCATTCACTCATTCTTTCATCTATCATCTATGCATCCTTTAGTTGATCCATGCATTCTTTAATTCATGCATGAATCCTTTCGTTCATTCATCCATTCTTTGATCAATCCATCTTTTTCCATCCATGCATCCATCCATCTACCTTTTTTATCCATCTGTCCATCCTTTCATCCATCCACCTGCCCATTCATACATTCATCAATCTATCCATCCATCCAACTATCTATCCTTTTTTATCTATCTATCCTTTCTTATATCCATCCATCCTTTTATCCATCCATTCTTTCATCCATCCTTTAATGCCTTTGATGTGACGTGGTATGCTCTCCTACACTGCGGCTGTGTTAATTTTTCTGTGACAGTGTTCATTTTTCTACTGGTGTGACTATTATTCACTAACACTATAACCACACTAGAATGAAAAACAGAGTAATAGAAAGAAAAAGTCAAAAGCTTTAAATGTAACTGTCCATGCTTAAAACATTCCTCATCCTGTTAAGTATTAGCATCTGCTTTTCTTAACCATAAATTCTGCAATATTAATAAAAACGTGTTTTTATTGTAAATCACCCAGTTTTAGTTGACTTTAATGTCATTTATCATCTGCTATTCGTTTTTGTCTGTTAATGAATCAGCTTGTCTGCATTTCTCTTTCATGTCTCAGGAGGATAGTTAACCCATCACCCATAATTCTTAGAATGCCAAAGTGTGTGTGTGTGTGTGTGTGTGTGTGTGTGTGTGTGTGTGTGTGTTTGTTTGTGTGGTTGAGCCATTAGTAAATACACTAGGGGTATTGCATTATAGGCAGCAGTAGCTCAGCAGTTAGGAATATGAACTGATTAATAGAATGGTGAGAGTTCAAATCCCAGCATCATTTTTGGACCCCTAAAGCTCAACTGCTATATGCTCAGATTAGTGTATGTGTACATAGTACATCACACAAATGCATACAGATTTTATACACAGGCACATAGCATATAACACTATACTATACACACCTTTTGAAGTATGGTAATAAGAAATAAGAGTGTGAGGTGAGCACAGTTAAATGAGAATATGGAAACATTATTGGATCCAAGCTCATATTCAGAGGTTATCTCCTGAGCCCATTACACCCTTGTATTATGATCACACATCAGTTGCATGACCAGAGTATCTGTATGAGAATATGTTTAACCACTTTATTACACATAACTTTATTTATAGACTTTAATGTTGTGAATTCTTTATATTTCTGGATTTCTTGAGTTAATACTGATGTCTGGTGAAAATTTTATGTGAATAGCCTCATCGGAAATATATTTACTGAAAAAAATGTTGACGCATTCAATACTTATATCCCCCACTGTATGCTTATCAGTTGTTTTGGAGAAGCAGTTCACCCTTACGCCTTGTGATCTTTCAAAGACACTCATGCCTTGCTTAATGATTTTCTCAGCAGCAGCACATATGTGTATCATGCTAATTAAATGTGTTTCATGCACATTTGACTCTTGTGAGAATCGTAGTTCATGATTTATTTATTAGAGAGAATTCTGATTAGTCTAAATACATACATGAATATATGAGTCCTGTCAAAGTCATGAATGTGAAAGAGGGGGCAGAGGGAGGTGAAAGTGAGATAGAGAGAGCAATATGCCTGTCTTCACCTCCTAATCTATCCCAGAGGGAGAGAGTCTTACATCTCCAGCCATGATGTCCAGCTACAAACACACACAAACACACATGCACGCACACTTTGGGAGCTCTCTGAAACCCTTGATGTCATCAAAGGAATGAACGCTCTATATATATATATATATATAAATATATATATATATATATATATATATATATATATATATATATATGAGGTTCTTTTTCTTGGAACACACTAAAATAGGAAATTTATTTATTTATTTAATATAATTATTTAAAAGAGAACATATTGACTCATTTGAAATTGTTTCTATTTGTTGTAGCACAAAGTTTAGAAATCAAAAAGTCGAGAAATCTAGAAATAATGGACTGTGGATTTGAAACCTGGGGGGCACAGTGGCTTAGTGGTTAGCACATTTCCCTTGCACTGGGTTGGGGGTTCAAATCAATTCCCAGTTGTGCACATTATGACATTTCTCATAGTCAATTTCTCTCATCAGTAGAAAGAAAAGCATAATACTCTCTGTTGTTGTGACAGGATTGGTTTAATGGTCTATATACCTAGGGTAGAATATAGTATATAGTATAGAATATAGTATATAGTATAGAATTCTACCTAGGGTAGAATATAGTATATAGTATAGAATCTATACTATAGATGAACCTAATACGTTTGCCTCGCACCTCCAGGTGCTTTAGGTGATTCTAAATTGTCCATAGTATGCGAATATGTGTGCGATTGTGATGGGTTGGCACCCTGTCCAGGGTGTCCCCCAAACTGTGCCCTGAGTTCCCTGGGATAGGCTCACCCTGACTCTCTGTAAGATAAGTGGTATGGAGGATGGATTTGATAATGAATCATTTAGCTATTTAGCTAACATTACCGACCCAGCCAAACACCCATTTAAATTAATATGCTAACGTCAGCAAACATCACAAAGCTTTTAACAACTGATTCGAATATTTTTAATTCGGGAAAATCCTGCTTATTTTTTCAACCGCCATATCGTCCACCTTTACTGTCACCTCCTTGCTATTTTTAAAAAGCATGTAATGATCCATATCAGCAGCATCAGGCACTAACAAAAATCTTTTATCTACCCTATTCTTGTTAGTAGCTACACAGTAATTGCTGATACACATCGATCCACTTAAGATTGTTTATTCATTTTAACCAAAAATAAGAAGTAATGAATCCAACATACGGTATAAAGATGGTTCTTTTTTGCAGTCTTCCTAACCTTTCTTTCTCCAGAAGAACAAATAAACTTTTTTTGGTTTACAAATAGATATAGGATTGTTGGTGTGACATTTTACCAAATCATATTCCTTAGTGTGTTCATTCAGAGGAGTGCAAAATTACGTAAGAAATAGACAGGTCATTGATTTGAGCATGTCTGTGCTGTTTGAATGCTATTTTTTTGCTTATAAGTCTGTTGACACTGAGACAACAACTCTCTTGTGGAATGGCTTTTTCATCTGAGTGCAGTTTAGAATGTACCAAAAGAGTGTGACCCGACTTCAGCCTGAGGCTTTTCAGCAGACGGAGAGAAGGTTGCATCATGTTTCAACTTTCAAACACATTCTGGAGGGCTAAAATATATTGGATTTAGACTGCAAAGCTACAAAGCTCGGGTGGACATCATAGTTTTTGAGACGTGCATGACCCTCTGTTTTATTCTGTGTGTGTTCTTAAGTTCCTATAACAAACTTAGTCTCTTAACCTTAATCTATTGAAACCCTCAGCATAATGCAATAATTAAAAGAATAATGAATGTCAATTAAATTAAATCTAAGGATGATTTCATATGCGACTCAGTTTAATCACGCTACATGAGGTAATGTATAAAGTGTCATATTATGTGTGATGACCTAGAAAAAGCCTTTACATAGTCAAATTTTGACATTTTCTGTTACATAGTTTTAAAAAGGGAGAAAATTGCATATTGACATTCATATTCATAAACGTTTATAAAATTCACTGGAAATGCTGTCTTGCTGGCTATTGAGCTAACATGACAGCATTTCTGAATGTTAAATCATATCCATAAATGTTTATAATAGAGATCGTACAATACCACATTTTCTTCTCTGATATTGGTACTGATGCTGAAACCTTGAGCATTAGCCAATATTGATACCTATTCAATATTTTTTTTGTTTAAAACTACTATGCATTAAATATATTTTTTTCAACTGAAGCACTAAAGACATACGTAGTTAAAGCACAGCTTATACAAAACTGCAGCTTTCACATAAAAATCCCTTACAGTTCGCCTCACACCTCCAGGGTCGGGGGTTCGATTCCCACCATGGCCCTGTGTGTGTGGAGTTTGCATGTTCTCCCCGTGCTGCAGGGGTTTCCTCCGGGTACTCCGGTTTCCTCCCCCAGTCCAAAGACATGCATGGTAGGCTGATTGGCATGTCCAAAGTGTCCGTAGTGTATGAATGGGTGTGTGGGTGTGTATGTGTTTGTGCCCTGTGATGGATTGGCACCCTGTCCAGGGTGTACCCCGCCTTGTGCCTGATGCTCCCTGGGATAGGCTCCAGGTTCCCTGTTACCCTGAAAAGGTTAAGCGGTATAGAAGATGGATGGATGGATAAATTAAAATCAATCCTAAAAATACAATTAAGTCTCTTTATACATTCATGTGAAAAAATAAGTACACCCCGTAAAAATTGTTGGCTTTCTTGACATATTTGGACAAGCAAACATTTGATCCTCTTTGAAACTTTAATAGTGCCTATTAATAAAGTTGATACACACTATCAAATGACACATATAATTCACATTTTGTAGTCATTTGCACAACTTAAATGAACAAAAAAAACCAGATCAGTCACATAGAAAAAGTGGAACACCTCTACATTTATCACACCTTCAAATCCATAAAATTAGAAACAGGTGGAACCTGTCTTATTTATACCTGTCTCATTTCTTGTGTTCCCTTTGTTATTGAGGTGTGTGGTGTCATCATGCCAAGAGCTAAAGAGTTCTGTAAGGCCTTCAGGAAAAAAAGGTGTGGATGCCTAAGAGTCTGGCAAGGGATTTAAAAACATCCCCAAATGATTTATGCACTGTAAGGAAAATAATGTATAAATGGCATAGATTTCAAATGATTGCCAATTTGTCCAGGAGAGAGATTGCACAAATTTGACCTGCATGTGAGGCAAAGAATATTGCATGGAAAAGTGGTCAGAAAATCCAGCAAGCCTGGTGGACAATCATGCAAAAACACCTACAAGACATTATTTCTGCTACAGGGGGAAATACTAGTTTCTGAGGCTAAGGGTGTACTTACTTTTTCCACAGAAGAATATCACATCTATTGATATTTCTGTTAAATATACGATTGAAAAAGCTAATTTTTCTTGTGGTTTAGTTAAAGTATATCAACTTTATTAATAGACACTGTTTCAAAGATGATCAAATGTTTGCTTGTCTAAATATGCCAAACAAGGCAACAATCTCCATGGGGTATACTTATTTTTTCACATGACTGTATGTAAACATTTACAGTTTCAAAATAGAATTCCAATCTTTTCAATTTATTACAGGATCCAATCAAATTCATTCTTTTTTTCCCTCCAAAATCCAATCCACCTCTTTTGCTGGTATTGGCTTGCTACTGATCCTGGGTAAAGCATCTCTGCTATGTCTAGTTAATAATATTCACTGCTAACATTAGTTAGATTGCTAACATGAGACACCGTGACAGGAATTCTGCTAGGATTTCATCAAAATCATATTAAAAAATGATCATATAATCTTCACTTCTAATATTATATAGATGGCAAGCTGATTGGATATTTCACAAATATCTGAAGTTTGTGGCTTTGAATCTATACATGGGCTCAGACACACCCGTTTGCCAGTCAAAGTAATGGCCATTGGCCCATGGTCTACAGACAGAGCAGTCTTGCTATTTTTATTATATTATTAATGAAATAACTCAAAATATGTCATCAAATCTCAGTATTAATTTACTTATGTTCAAAGTAAGCATATATGTACTTCTTATAGAGAATTATACCGTACACTGTATATTATTATAGATGTTTATATATACAGTATATTCTGTCTAGGAAAAATGTGTTTTGGAATGATTATGCATCATATCTCTTTATATATGCTGTGTATATTCACATGTTTTGAGTGTGTGTTTTCATGATGCCTCAATAACTGGGGCAGAACTGATTGCTGCTGATGGCTGTAGGCATGTAGAGACCTACATTCAGTGACAGAAGAGGACAGAAAGAGAGAGAGGAGGGTGGTTTTCTTAGACTCTAGGCCAAAATCATGTTGTTGTTTTTTTTTTTCGGTTAAACTCCCCCTTTTCTACCAACTAGCTAAAGGACTGAGAGGACAGGTACTGGTGCAATTGCTACCTGTTGCAAAAGCATTGACACAATGAGAGAAGGAAGGATTAAAAGAGAACGAGTGTGGAAAAGAGGGTTAGAAAACACTATGATGCTCAGATAGGTCAATCACCAGAGGGACAGGAGCAGACCCATCTGCTGGCCTTCTATCACACAGAATTATCTACACAGATTGGCATGCAGAGCTACTCCATTATCTTTTCCACTCCCATGAACAGCCACAATTCAGAAATGCAGATGCAAAGACGCCCAAATGAGAGGAAGAGATTAATAAGTAGGGTGAGAGAGAATATTAAAGTGTTGCTGTTTCATGCAAGGAGTGTATGCAGGGTGAAGGTGATATTTCATCTTAGTGACAGATGTGTTTGTGTGTGTATGTATGTGACAGGAGACCCCCTGTGTAGAGCAAACCTGTGCTTCTTCCTTATTATGTGCATTAGTCATTCTGAAATGTAGCCAGTCCTTCCTGTCTAAACTACTTTGACTATCATTCCTAGTTTAATCCAATCATTCTTTCTGTACACGATAGCGAGAATGACATTTAAGCCTTATTAGACTTATTCACTTTGTGCAGCCATAAAATACACAGCACTACCTCCCAAGAATCAAATTATGTGAAATGCAACTTCCAAAGTTATATTTTTTTTATCTTTATAAATATATATTATATTATATATTATAATATAATATAGTATAATATATTATACTTTTTTATCTTTCACTGACTACTACAATATATTCTATATGACAATTGACTCATATTTCAAACAGACTACAGCATCCATTTTGGTTCCATGTTCCATTTACTCTGCTTTTTTCATTTTGTTTTTATATTAATGAGCTCTTTTAAAGGTGCCAGTTGTAATCTTTAATCATATTTGTTGTTATAATGCTTGTTATAATTACATAATTTCACAGGTACATTTGAAAAAATCTGATTTTACAGTATTAACTTGTAATGGATCTTTTGATTTATTTGTTGCAGGTTTCTACATGAAATGTAATTGTAATTTTTTTCTGGCCAAGTAAATTAGTTCCGCCCCCAGACAAAGTATTTGCTGCTCAGCTCTGCCCCTTTGCTTTAAAGGTAATACGTATGTACATAATTTTAACAGAGGAAGTGGGGTTAGGGGAAGGATTTCCAATTTTTAGCAAAAATTACTACCACTTTAATTACTCTTAGTAAACTATAATTTACTTATCCAAAGCATATTGCTAATAAATTGTATCTATTATAAATACATTTTAGGTCAACTTACCATTGAAAGGAACTTATGACCAAATTTTATATTTATGACAAAATTTTATATATATATATATATATATATATATATATATATATATATATATATATATATATATATATATATATATACACACACACACACACACACACACACACACACACACACACACACACTGTAAACCCCTGATTTCCCTGTGAATGTACAGCACATCTAATAGAAAACATCAGTCATATGAATTGCATGCTACATGCCATCTGCAATTCCACTGTGAAGAGGATGTGTTAAATCACTGATAGCTCCAAGGCTAATGACCTCTACCCCAACATCTCAGTGCTTAAGCACACACTCTGGTTTCCTGTGTTCTGTTTCCCTTTTGAGATGACCCTGATGAGGGTTCTGGAATTTCACAACAGGTTGAAGGTCAAATGCTACACATGAACTGTGTAGTGCTTGAGGGCAGGTGCTTCCTATAATTTTACGAGCAGGTTGCGCAAGGTTTGATATCATTTTAAGGAAAGTTGTCTATCGTTAGTGTCATCCAGCCACATCACATTCAAATTATAAAACATTTCGTTTTTGCTAAGTTACCCAAAATACTATTCTCTTGCATAAAGTTTAAAGTGCTTACTCACTTTAAGGCAGTTTTCGGAATAATTTATGAAAGCCCTGAGGCACAATGATAAGAAGTTCAGCTTGAAAAACTTTGAGTTCATGCACTTATGAGAGTAGAAGTGCTGTGTATAGATAGAAGACCGAGTCTAAATTTAGCTTTGTTTCTTAGAGCTGTTCAAATGTTTTGACCCCATTTACACCTGGCTATTACATGTGTCTTGTATCTGGATTTTATCCTGATACAATTTTAATCACATGAAAGATGCGAGTATTGTATGCTCATATGGAAGTTACCAGTCCAGTGTTTTTCATTATTAGTTGTTTCATAAACAAAATGACATACAGTACCCTCCACTAATATTGTCACCCTTGGTAAATCTGAGCAAAGATGGCTGTGAAAAATTGTCTTTACTGTTTAAACTTTTGATCTTTTGTTTAAAAAAAAACAAAAAATACTCTGTTCTCATGGATATCAAACAATTGCAAACACAGCACAGGTTTATCAAAAAATCTTTGTCATATATATGTATATATATATATATATATATATATATATATATATATATATATATATATATATATATATATATATATATATATATATATATAACAAAGATTCTTTTTAATAAACTTGTGCTGTGTTTGCAATTGTTTGATACAATTGTGTTTAAAGTGTTTAAACTTTACAAGGTTGTACAGTAAAGTTAAATATAGCACAAAAAATGTGTGTGTGTATATATATATATATATATATATATATATATATATATATATATATATATATATATACATACACATTTTTTTGTGCTATATTTAATTTAGCTTATGTTTTTAAAGTCAACACCTTCAGCATTCTCTGTCTATGTGGAGTTTCGCAGGTTCCTGTGTCTGCATGGATTTCCTCCAGGTTCTCTGCTTTCTTCCCACCTCCCAAACACATGCTGGTAAGTGGATTGGTTACTCTGAATTGCACCAGGTATGAATATGTATATGCATGTGTGTGTGTGAATGTGTGGCACAGAGTGTATTCCCACCATTTGCCCAGTGTTTCCAGGATTTCCTCCATATCCACTACGACCCTGACCAGGATAAAGCACTTACTAAAGATGAGCATATGAACTTCGGCATTCACATGTTTGGGGGAGTGGGTTTGTTTGTCAAATGTAGCTTAGAGAGACAGCTACATTTATGCTTGCATAACATGACTAAAGTGGGTTTATGTCCACCTTTGGATGTGGTTTGAGGGATTAAATTGGTAATGCTGACTCAACAAGACAGATGAAACAAAAGTATAGGTGGGGTCTATGGGTCATAGATTTACTTATTTATTTGAGTTGGAAAATTAGGACAGTTTAATGAAAACGTTCCCATACAAGCCCTGTTATTAGCTGTTTACATAACTGTAAAATGTACACAAAGCACAAAAATGCTTTGGATAAAAGCGTCTGCTAAATGAATAAATGTAAATGTAAATGTGGCTTATTAGCATGCAGAACTTACATCATCATGGACATAATTATATTTAAACTAAAATATGGAAGAAAAAAAATCACAATTCCTCATGTAGTCATTTGATTGAAGTAGTCATTTCACTGAAAAAAAGCTATTTTTTCTAACAACAGCAGTAATGGTAGTCTCACCCAAGATATTTCCTATAGATATCTGCCTCAAAATTCATCCACAACTATCACAATCATTTACCAGTGTGGTACACTGTTCATTTCCACATTGTCTGATGTACTGAAACCCATAATAATGAACTAAACATCATTATGCATCATATGCTGAATGCTGTATTGCTACGGGGGAAGCAATTCTGGACCAAAATCACTTTTTTTTTTCATTCTTTTTGCTATCATTCTGCCAACCAGGTAGAATTGTGCCAGAAAGCTGGAAATTCTGCAGGTTATACGATCGTTTCTTTAATGGGATATATAATGGTTTATTCCTGATAATGTATGAAATAATTAATTACAACACAAGATGCAGTTTAAAGCAAAGTCACAAAGATTTGTTCTTGTATTTACAAAAACTATACTGGGTAAGCTAGACTCTTTTTTTCCAGCTATGTAGTCTTATAGCTTTAGTGAAAAGTTAAAAAAACAACAACAATAAAAACATGTCAGCACTAAACATGTCTTTACTGATAACTCAAGAATTATAGGATAATTTTGCGAATTGCACTTTTTCATCAATTAAAGTAAAAATGGATAGTTTTTTATTTATTTATTTTACTATCAAATTTCAAATAGATGCTGTACATTGAGCTCCAGTATTGGAAGGTATTATAGGACAAGCTAGATTTTAAACATTATTAGACAGTGTCGTAAAGCAATCAGTAATTTTTGTTGGCTGGGAAGGCGAATAAGAAAAAGGAGCTCTTATTCAGATTCCTTTTAAATGTTGCAAAACAAGAACAGTTTACATAATGCAGCTTTGTTTATGGTAGTGAAAGGCCATGATCCTCCATGCTCCAGTGTATTACCACAACACAGTACCAGCACACAGGCAGTATTAAGGCAACACTGATCAGCACCATATTTATTAATTTCAAGGTAAAGTTAAAAATAAGACAATAAAAATAAATCCTTTATGATAAAGGCTGTTGTAGCATTTTCTCTATTCTACAGCAGCATGGTAGCAGAAGGCATGATTGGCTTTTTTCTTAGCTGGTTTTCAGCAGTGCTCTTCTTCTGCCAACAGCCTTTCTCGAAGCCTGTGGGAGAATCCAGTCATGAGTGTGAGAAGCGTAGTCTTGTGGTGTCTAGCACAGAGTGCTGCAGGGGAGAAGAGACACCGAGAGGGAAAGTGTTGAATGACTCACTCTGACCCAGTTTGAAGAGCTAGATGGGTAAGCTGGTGTAAAGCTGAAATGTGACCATAAAAACAGGTTCTCTCTTCCATCTTTCAGTTTAGGAGAGCCAAGGATGCTTCATTAAATATACTGTACATTATTTAAATAAATACCTGATTTGTTAATTTACTACCACAGACACATCTCTTTTAAAGGAAAACTAAACTCTGAAACACACTGAAGTATTTGTGACATGCTTTGCGAGTCTGGTTCTAATCTGTTGGATGGTGCCATTCTGATAACACAGGAGGGACATTACTATTGTAGTTGCAATGGTGTTTAATACAGGAAAACATATTTAACAATCACAAATATAACATTTACTTAACATAGTCCATTGCACTGATGGTAGTATTAGCAAGAAAGCTGAAGCGTAAAGCAAGCATAAGGATCTGCGAGACTTTGACAAGGGCCAAAGTGTGATGGCTAGATGACTGGGTCAGAGCGTCTCCAAAAAGTGGCAGGTCTTGTGGGGTGTTCCCGGTATTCAGTGGTTACTACCTACCAAAAGTGGTCCAAGAAGCACAACCGGTGAACCAGCAACAGAGTCATGAAGTCTAAGGCTCATTGATGCGTATGGGGAGCCAAGGCTAGCACATCTGGTCCGATCCCACAGAAAAACTACTGTAGCACAAATTGCTGAAAAAGTTAATGCTGGCTATGACAGAAAGGTGTCAGAACACACAGTGCATTGCAGCTTGCTGTGGATGGGGCCATGTAGCCACAGACCGGTCAGAGTGCCCATACTGACCCCTGTCCACCTCCAAAAGAGCCTAAAATGGGTATGTAAGCTTCAGAATTGGACCATGGACCATTAGAAAAATGTGGCCTGGTCTAATAAATCACATTTTCTTTTACATCATGTGGATGGCCGGGTGCATGTGCGTCATTTACCTGGGGAAGAGATGGCACCAGGGTGGGAAGAAGGCAAATCGGTAGAGGAAGTGTGATGCTGTGGGCAATGATCTGCTGGGAAACCTTTGGTTCTGGCATTTATGTAGATGTTACTTTGACACGTACCACCTACCTAAACATTGTTGCAGACCAAGTACACCACTTCATTGCAGCGGTATTCCCTAATGGCAGTGGCCTCTTTCAGCAAGATAATCTTATTATTATCTTATTACCTGCCACACTGCAAATATTGTTCAGGAACGGTTTGAGGAACATGACAAAGAGTCCAAGGTGTTAACTTGGCCTCCAAATTCCCCAGATTTGACTATATTCATAAGATGTGTATATATATATATATATATATATATATATATTTTTTTTTTTTTTTTTTTGCAGTGTAGGCCAACATGTTGATGAAAGAAGTTCCAAAGAAAAAGTTCGAAAATTTCATTCCGAAATAAATCTTGGACACCACTGAAGATGAGATGTTAATTATAAAGATGAGTGATATACAACAACATTAAGCTTTCATTATAATTAAGTTTCAATAAACAGGTTTCTGTTCTTTTCTCAGTACAGTGGATAATGTCAAAACGTCTGTGGAAATTACGTATAATTAGAGAGTGCTAAAGAGAGATTAAGTTAAAAATCGCTGAACACTTATTTAAATAGGTATAGAAATGTATCTATTCTGTAGTGGGTAAATTTCATCTGTCTTTATGAATCTTTATACATTGTTTTACTTATATATGTGAGTGATTCTAAACTTCTTTCACTCCAGTCTTGTCTACAGTCATGTTCATGCAAGTGAATAAGGATACAACTGGAAAACTTTTTGCTTATATTGGCCTCTTGCATGCCTAGAGGCCAAAAATTGCCTATCACTGAAATGGAAGCAATCACTTCCTCTAACTCTATAAAGCTGTCATTTACATCATGTTTTATGTGTTACTATAACCTTACCATATGTAGCACATGTCTATTTTGAAGCAAACCTCTCTCAGGCTCTGTAATAGTACCCTTTTTTTTAATGGCTCCTAATTTAGGAAAAAACTAATCCCAACACAAGTAGGAATAGAAATAAAACGGAACACTGAAATGCCCTGCAGTCGCACTCAAGAGCCAGTTAGTGGCTTGTGGTTACACATAAAGACCCTGTTCCCTGGAGTGAAAGCTAATATTAGCACTACACAACCCCTGGGGTGATGGTGAGCTTGGTGTGGATGTGATTGCTATTTTTCATAACCAGACATCTGAGAATGTGCTCTTGGTGGCATGTCTGAGATAACTTAACTGTTCCCAAAATGATGCAGAGGTTTGCTTTGGCTGTATGTAGTTCAAAATATTTTCCATAAATATTTGACACATTTAATCATTTTGTTATTTCATTCTTCCACAGTAATGGCATGGGCCCAGGATTGCAGTTTGGCAATACTCTTCGCCTGACCTTTGGATTTAATCTCATACAATTACACAATATATTTGGAATTTAGATTTGACTGAAGTTTTTGTGTAACAGTTTGAAACAAAACAAGAGAATATAGATATACACAGGTGAGACTGAGAGAGGGAGATTTGCTTTATTCTGCTTACTTCCAGCTTTTAATGTTCTTTGCAAAAAAACAAACAAACAAAAAACATATTGATATTTCCTGTAAATATCTGATTTTGTGATTTGTGGAAAATGTTTCCCAGCACTGACTGATTTAATGGTTGCTGCTATAAAATTTATAAACCTGTCTCTGACTGATGGGATGCCACTGCCCAAGGTCAATAACTGAAATCCAGTCCCAGTAAGACCCACCTACACATATATGCACAGAGGATATAGTAGTGTAACATATAGAGAGTCACATGGCTTTAGATGCAGTTGTGAGTCTGAATGTCAGTGATGACTCTTGATCTGCTGCTTGGGCTCATTGAACCTGAGAGCTTTTGAAGAGGAAGTAACTTACATCAAATGTGTGTGAAGCTAACAAGTAACAGATGTTTATAGCTACAGATGTTTATAGCTACAGTGTTTCTGACACTCTATGACAAATTAAGTCAATAAAAAATGAGGTTGCATCTAAAACAGTGTAAGATGTAAGTCATGTAAGATGCCTGTTAAGTTTAAAAGGTGGAACTGTATATTGGAATTGATTCTGTCAATTCGAATGTATTTGAATTAAATTGTACTTTTTTTTTTTATACACAGACCTATTTGATTAAACTGGTAGTGATAAGCTTTTTACACCTGACAGTAACATTAGGCTAAGATTATCTATTGATCCAGTGCAAAAGTAAATAAGCAATCTTTGGACCACAAACATGTCTCTGTTTATTTAGTTTTGATAATTTTTTTTTTGGTGATTTCAGTGGGTATAGGAAAATGGCCACTGACATGGTGATGTATTGCCTCCCTGAAGATTATTTTCAGTTTATACTATCACTTCCAACAGTGCCATGTCCTACTATCCTAATACTGTGAAATCTTTTACTTTAATTGCAAAATCTTTAATTTCATTGTCCATGTTCTTTCCCCATCTCTCTCTCTCTCTCTCTCTCTCTCTCTCTCTCTCTCTCTCTCTCTCTCTCTCTCTCTCTCTCTCACTCTCTCTTTCAATGGACCCAGTGTGCCCCAAGTGTGATTTTCTGTTGTCTCTTAGCCAAGGAAACTGCATTAGAATGTGGACCATATGTTATAAGTTTAAACTACTTTGTCCTGTCCAGGACCCTTTGTCCTTCTTGTCCATCTGCTGCACATGGAACAAAGGTAAAGAGAAGACACAAAGATGAGGCAGGAGGTATCAGGACAACATGAAAACAATAGAACTCCTCTAAGAGAAAAAAGTGGATGAGATGAGATGCAGGATAAAAGTACCTCAGAGTGAAATGGTTTTATTTAACCTAACCTAATCTAACCTGACCTGACCTAACCTAACATAACATAGGAAAAGGCCAATAACTAAGTAACTAAATGTCATGGCCACTAATTGTCTAAGTTGAGCCCACAATTTAATACGTTGTGAGAACTTCATATACGGCCTCCAGTTAATTATTTGCAGGGAATGGGCATGGAAGTCTATTCACGTTGAGATTCACTCATGTCCTTAAAATATGAATTCATGGTCACAAGAAACTTAAACTGTGGTCTCAATATATTAAGTCAAGGCAAGATGAAAGATGAGATTAAAATGTACAATTCAAGGACTGGATGGATAGGGCTGGCGGTTTGAGTGGCAGGTCTAGACATGCTGGATGGGCTCTGTGGAGACTATCAAGACTGATGCTTTGATGCTGATGCCAGCACTTTCCGTTAAGCTGAGTAATGCAAGTCCTAGCAGGTGGACCCCCCAGAGAGTAAGTGAGAGAGTTAAAATGTGACTAAAAGATGATGCATCATACTCTAACTATCCTGTGTTTCCTGGATTCCTGTCACTGTAGTGCCTTTGCAGAGTTCAACTGTCTCCCTATCTTTACCCTTTCACCGCAACTTTTATTTATTAAGGAAACTGTGACATTACATTATATTACATTACATTACATTATTAATTCTCTTTAGGTTAGTATTTAAAGACTTAGGAGATAGATAATGTATAAACCCTTTGATGTAAACTAGCTCATTGTATACAGTGTACACAAATGAAACAGGTCTATCATGGAAATTTCTGATTAAAAGATATTTTCATTCATCCCCTGTGGCTAGGTAGTCAACAGTCAGTCTGAGATAAAGTTCCTGTAGCCTATATGCTATTTTTATTAAAGCTGCCCTAATTATGCAGAGATCCTTCATTCAGGATAGGTAAAAATATCCTCACTCTCTGAACTCACCTGCTTCATGAGTTACAGATCCTCATCAGACTTTATTGTCATGTTAAATGCAAGAACAGTTTCTCTATGCATGTTCAGGTTTGGGGAGGAATGGAATACATGTAACGGCGTCACGGAATGAGGCTACAAAAAACTGGTAACTGTCATCCGTTACAGTTACATCAAAAAGAAAATAATCAGATTACAGGTACATTTAGTAAAAAATGTGAATACTATCAGGACAAAAAAAAAATTAAAACCAGAGAAATTAATCTTGTGACATAACACAATATAGACAGCTGCTTGATTATAATTCTGGTTCTCTCTTGCCAGTCGTGGCTCACATGAGCAACCTCCTGGTGCAGGCGCAATTAAATTTTGCGCAACGTTAATTTGGTAGAAATTAACACAAATTGTTCTCTGAAATGCTTTTGTTAGGGTGACCATGCGTCCTTTTTTTCACAGTCATGTCTTTTATGGACCTTAAAAATGCGTCTATATTTGAGAAAATGTTGGATTTGGCTTTAGTTTAATTATGATGTGTTTATGGTCTAATACTGCAACATGTGTGTGCATGTTTGTATTGCTTTAACCCCTGTCTGTAATTCCCGCCTTCTCGCATATCAATTGGTTGAAGCCTATGTATATATGTATGTATGTATCTTCTTGGGGCACTTATATAGCGCTTTTATCCAAAGTGCTTTACACTATGTCCCATTCACCCATTCACACACACACACCAATGGTGAGCTAACTTGCCATCGGGAGCAACTTGGGGTTCAGTGTCTTGCCCAAGGACACTTTGGTATGTGGAGTCATGTGGGCCGGGAATTGAACCGCCAACCCTACGATTAGTGGACAACCCGCTCCATCACCGTTCTACCACCTGAGCCACAGCCACCCCATGTTTGTATGTATCTATGCATATATCTATGTATCTGTCTATCTATGTATCTAGTAGTAGTTAAGATGTTCGACTTCTGACCAGAAGGTTGTGAGTTCAAATCCTAGTACAACCAAGCTGCCACTGCTGGGCTCCTGAGCAAGGCCCCTAACCCTCAACTGCTCAGTTGAATAAAAGAGATAAATGTAAGTTGCTCTGGATAAAGGCATCTACCAAATGCTGTAAATAGAATGTATTTATCCACCTATCTACCCTAAAATTAGGTGTAAAATATAATGTAAAGATCTAAGTCGACGGAAATGCCCAACAAAGACAGAAGTGTGTGTGGGTGCATGTCGGATCTATACTGAGTATGCATGTCTTCATATGTGAATACGTGTGCATGATTGTTTATTTATTTACTTATTTATCAAAGTGTTTTAGTTTGAGATTAGGCCTAGACGTATATGTATGCTATTAAACGTCAGTGAAAATGCCCCACAAAGATACAATTACATGTGTACCCGTGAGCCTGCGTGCCTGTGTGCGTCAGTGCGTGAATGCGCGTGCATCTTTTATTGATTTATTTACAAAAACTAATTAAGTGTCTTAGATTCGGTATAGGTGCAGCTGTACATTATTACACAAGTCAATGTAAATGCCCCACATAGATAGAATTACACGGGTACGCGTATGTGTTTGTGCGGGACTGACAATGCATGTCAGTGCGTGAATGCGCGTGCATGTCTCTCTTCCCTCTCCTCCTCCTCTCTTCCACGTGACCTCCTCCTTCCATTCCCATAGCTCGGATTACCGCCTGGCTCAGCGCAGCGGCAGCAGTAGCGCGCGCTCCCGCCGCAGCGTCCGACTCACGCGCTCTATCCGCGCTCTCTGCTCCGGTGTCGCTCAGTCACTCCATCAGTCCGGCTCGGTTGGAGAAGATGAGTGTGATTCCTGCACTGCCATCTGCGAGCTTCACCTCCTCGCGCAGGGAAAAGAGGAAGTGAATCTCTCTTTTCTCTTTAAATCGGGGAAGCAGACGACGCTCAGCACTCATTCAATCTTATTCGCTCTGTCTTTTTGTTGTTGTTGTTGTTATCCCTTCTCTCTCTGCGCATTTTCCCATCCCGTCTTTCGTTTGGGGGGGAAACCGCACTGTTATCCCAAACGGAAGGGAATACCTGGGGCATCGTTTTCGTGTCAGGCTCAGTCTTTCTTTTCCCTTTTCCTCTCTAATCATGGAAAACATAAATGTGGAGACGGTGGAGAAGGAGTGCGGCGCGCTCGGTGGACTCTTCCAGGCGATTGTCAATGACATGAAGGTGGGTTACATCCTGTAGCTACGTCGGTGATTAATATGCAGCATCCCGTGCATTCGTGTGTGTGTGTGTGTGTGTGTGTGTGTGTGTTTTTTCGTGCATCGCTTGCAGATCTGCATCAGATTCCAGTACCGCATATATCATGCACATTCGTGCACTGCGCGGGTGCGTCGGCGCATGTTGCAGTTTTGATAAAATCATTTGATATATGGTGAGCTACATTGGTGAGATCCTTGATTTTGGTTGATGTGGGTTTGATGGTGACTATTGTAACATACCTTAAAGGAACAACATTCCTCTACTGTAGGCTAATTGAAACAACAACAAAAAGAGGAAGCATTGAATTCCCCAAAACCATTGAAACATCTGCTGCTGAATAAGCATATACAACCTCACCATTCTGTGCCATCCAATCATGGTTGGTGCTCTTGCCTTCTGCACTTCAGAAAAGGTACCTGACATCTTGATTGATGAATCTTGATTGAGTTAATGTATCTAGTGTCTATTTTAAAGACGCACAATGGAACAGATACATGGCAGTTGGAAAGATAGAAAGCTTAGGGCTGTGGGTTTCTCCTGGATATGGTCTGTCCTTCCATTTTTGGGTGCTCGAGACAATGAGCTGAAAGGGGATATTGACTTAGAGGCTGTAGTACACCAGATCTACCAAGGTTCTGAGTATCCATGTTTTCTCCTCCAAATAGGAATGCTGCATCTTTCTATTTCATGCCCACTTTCTCTATTCCCATTGGTTTTACGTTTTGACTTTGTACACACACTGATCTTATTCATCATGCTGGATACCGTAAGTTGCATGCCACCTATGCACCACTGGATTGCAAAAATATGGGTTTAAACATGACTCACCACATTCTGTCGTATGTTGGAATAGGTTTGTTGTACTAAGTCACTGGGGTCAGTGTTTGCACTGAAGCACAAATGAGGCCACAATGAGGCACATATGTGTTTTCATTACGATGACCTTTGTGCCAGGTCCAGGTATTGGTATTGGTTTGGCCTTCTGCATATTGCAGATGAATGGTACAGTAGTTAAATTTGTGATCTTAGATCATAGCAAAATGATAGATACTATAAACAATGAATAGATGTTTAAGATATTTCAGACATAGACCCTGATCTTCTAATCTTCTAATTCTTCATTCAGCATGCTCTCATTTTTAAATTTGATCATTCATTGGCAGATATATTCACTCTGGTAAAGCTTGGTGACATTTCAAAGCTCTTTGAAACCCATGTGGAGAATTTTTTACGATTATAAAATCAGATGAACTCATAGAATGCTGCTTGTTCATTGTGGTGGCGCTTGTTCTTTATATGAATGCTGGGATTGCTTCAGAACCACAGGGAAGTTATTAAATGCCTTTCCGGATGCTACAGTTTCGCTATGATTCCACAGAACATTGAGTAATCAGCCATCTGGTTTCTGTGGATGTGCAGACTTCAGCACTAGTGATTCCTTTGTTGTATGAATGAAATCCATGCTCTGTATGCATGCATAGTTTGTCTGGTTTGCTCTTGGATTGTGTAGCTTCGTGCCCGCGTTCCTTTGTTGCTGGGGGATGGCACCCTGAGGGCATGACTGCGCTCTCCTTATATGCATCTGACAGCCAGCATGCTGTCTGGATGGCCTTTGTTCTGGTGGACGAATACAGTAGGAACCCCATCAAAATATTGAGCTGTGGCCTAAATCCATTGTATGTCAAATTTCCTTTGAAAGAGTGCATTTGAATGGCTGGAGATGAACAAGTATTGACTATAAATAAAATGGGCATATTATAAGATTTATTCTTTGCGAGAACATGAACTCCTTTAGACCAGATGTGTCGATTTATATGGATGACCTTGTGTGCATATTTGAATGTGTTGGCCTTCAGATGCTCTTTTTTAAAGGATGGACTGTAACAACAGCATATTGATTATGAGCTTGAATTATTGGTTGGAAAAATCAGATTTTATTGCAGGATGGAAGAACCTCAAGTCTCAGTGTTTAATCCAACATTTGAGAAGCAAGGGGGCGTATTCTGACCACCCGGGCTAGAGGTGAATGATGCAAGCGCTCATGTGTTTGCCAGCTGGACATGCTATATATCACTCCTGTTTACATTTACAGGCCTCCTGCTGAGATGTGCACACCAGCGTATAGAGAAGAATCACTCAACACATACATGTACACACACAAAGGCAGCTCAGCTATGTATGAGCTGACTCGAAGGTTAGCCCTCAGTCTGCACAGGACTCATCTGAAATGTAACTTCATCATCCATTTAACTTGCCATATTCACTAAGAAGGATCAACACCAATGGCAAATGAAACAATGGCTTTAATTGGTTCTAATGTAATCTGAGCTTACTGAGTGCACAGTATCCACACAAGCAGTGCTATTTGCAGGGCTGAAGAACGTGTGAACAAGAGCATGTGTTCCCCTTCTCAGTTCCACCCAGTTTTTTCCCAACCTGACAATCCTAGTGAGACTACTCATGGACTTCCACTTATTTATTTAGTGTGTAGGGCTGCTGTATCATTCGAGCATGTGTTTCATTGGCCCTTCTAAAGGCTTATTAAAGATGAATTGTCCCGCCTTGAAAGGAGTTGTTTTGGAAGCGAGCCAGCTTGGTTAAGGCGTTGTTGGACCTGTCAAACTCATTTTGTCTCTTCCGTCTGCTGACTCTTGGGAAACCTCATGAAGAGTGATCATTCTGTGTAGTAGTAGATGAAATATGCCTGCTTTTGAACTCATTCCAAGGGTTGTAGTATTCAATGAAAATACAGTTTTCTATCAGTGACAGTGAGGTGTGGTGATGTTCTTCACGCTTTTGTGGAAGTTTAAGTTTGGAAGAAAAAAGACATGGAGTTCCTTGAGGACATTTCTCCTTCAACCCATTGCCATTGTAAATGCTACATCTTTACATGTATTAAATTTTTCACCAGGTTTTAGCTGCAACAAGTCAGGATTTATTATGATATTCAATGTAAAGAATTGTGCAGATAGTTCAACTACTTCTGTGTTCTATTTGAGAGGACGTTGTCTAGGTAGAGAGAATTTGGGCAGGATTAGCGCTCAGGTCTGTCCCTGTTGGAGTAAAGGTTATGAGCAGGTTGCATGTATTCTTCTTGTTGAACACATGACGTTTTCTATAAGTGAAAATAATGCACTGACTCTTCAAGAACAACCTTGCGATAACATCGTTGAACTTTGGAAAACTTTGGGATAAAGTGCTAGGCACAATTTGGTCATTTTTACAGCTTGATTACTAGGTATAAATGGCAGCATTTAATTTAGTTGTCATTTAGCGTTGATTTGATTAGCTTTCTCAATTCTACTGGCATCATTTATACTTTAATTTTTCATTTGATACATTGTGTGTAAATACAAGCTGATAGCTCATTTTAGCATCTAGCAGCTGAGTTCTACCGCTTTACTTTACAGAACTTGACCAGTATACTATGTTCGTCTTAGTTTTGTCAATGTTTCCATGTATTTCCCTGCCACAGCTTTGGCTATGAATAAGGAGTTCCAGATGGAATATGAATGTTCAGCTATCATTGTTGTCATCTCTGTAGACCATAAATTCCTGCCCGCAATGTCACTGTGACCCAACTGTGATCACTTTACCCAATGACTTGACAATGCTTATGACTCTATTTCTAAAAAAAAAAAAAAAATGTTTTGTTGTGAGGCACTAGGATACATGTATTCATTGGGTCATTTATTAATGGGACGTCTGTCAATCTCTCAATGCTTATTCATTGACCAGTAACTAGCACTAAGGATGGACTCATTCAAACAGAAACAAATGAAAGAAGTTGGCCATTTAGGATTAAAGAAATGAAAGAGAGAGGGAGAGAGAGAGAGAGAGAGAGAGAGAGAGAAAGGGAGAACAGCAGTTTTCCATGGTCAGTGGTTTCCATAATTCAGTACAACATGGTCCCCGGCTGCAGTGCTAAATGTAGGAGCTAGAGATCATTTGCTTCTCTCCATCATTCACTTATTCGTTCATGGAAGTGAGTAAGATGTACAGATTAAGACAAGCTGCTGTTTTTGTCCTCAGCCCGGAAAAGACCAAAGCCAATCAGCTTGACTTTAAAGTAGTAGCTCAGCTCATAAGATGTCTCCTGGAATCCACCAACCTATCAATGTCTCTCCCTCAGACGAGTCATGTGTGCTTCTATTTTCCACTTTCATTTGTGTAAGAGGTGGGGGAGGGGAGTGTTGGAAAGGGAACACAAAAACGTTCCTCGAAATATATCTTCAGCTGTGTGACATCTGCAGTGTGAGGTTCAGCAGACATCTTTATCAAACTTACTGCTTTTATATTGTGGGCCTTGATGCTTTGTCAAACTTATGATATTTTGACAAAAATATGATTTTTTCTGTCACCTCTGTTTATGTATACATCCTGAACCATATCCAGTTTACATCCATTCCCTTGCCAAAATGCACTAGGCTGAAAACAACAACTTTTTACCATAAGCATCACCATGATTTAACATGTTCCTCACCATATAAGAGATGATATTGTACAAGTAGAGTTTCTTCCAAATATGTTAAGATTTCATTAAAACATGACACGAGTCATAACAATGAGATGAAAAGATGCCATACTGCTGCTCTGGCAAGCACCACATTACCTTTGACTACCTACATCTTGCATGAAGTGTGGTTATGGCTGCGAAGTAAGCAGTGGTGAAGTGAAGAGTTGAAATCTTTGAAAATGGAAAGTGGGTGTGAGATTTTGAATGAATAGGGAAACATTTCACTTTTTGTGCGTCCGTTTACATACATGACTGTCCCATCACAGCGTTTCTCTGGGCTATTGCTCTGTGTAATCATGTTGTGTCAGCCTTGTGATGGCTTGTGGCAGAAGCCAGCTACTGCACTCAGGCACAGCTATTAGGAGTCAGCCTATCGTCACATAGCAGCAAAAATTAAAACGAAAATTTGATGTCAATATATTCCATATATTGGATATGTTTCGGATTTAGAATCTCATTTATTTGTGGAATATATCAGATTTGAAAAAATTACATTCGTGCTTTGCAACAATACCCGATATGTCTGAAGTGAGAAAAAAAATGAATTGGTTGGTGAGAAAGCAGTAATGAATAATGAATTGGAAAAAAAAGATGAATAAATTAATGTATTATGTCAAATATTTCAATGGGGCTAACGATTTATCAGATCCGTTGCCACAAGGCATCTACATTATCATTGGTTTTCATTTAGTGTGGCGAAATCTCCCTTGTTCATAAATTATGCAGCAAAGTCTTCTTTTCATCTGACAACAACTTACTGCTGTCTGCTAATGTAAACTGAGGGCTGATTTGCCAAACACAGTGTTTAAGAAACCTAATGCACAGTGGGAGCCCTGTTATCAACATCACTGATATACTGTTCCAGGTCATGTGTGTAAAGACTATAGCTTCTGTTTGTGGACTTACAAACACTGATTTATCATGGTGTTTCTCTTGAGAACTGGGAAACAAGGAATTTAGCAACAAAGCTCATTTTATTTCTTTCACTTGTGCTGCTCTTTGAGTGTCTGAAATGGTTCTGGAGCAATGGAATCATGCTAATATAGTTTCACTCATGTTTCCCTGAATTGCCCTGAAATCAATAGGAAAGAAGAGAGAAATTAAGCTGCGTAGTGAGCTATTCATTTCTGTAGCAGAAATGAAAATGAGTCATTTGAGCACTGACAGAATTTGTCTTTTAAACTCCCAGGCAATGGCTGCTCAATAGCTTTTCATTAGTGGAGAAATATGTGTAGAGAGACTCTTTGTTTGAGAAGATAAGCAATTGTAGAGCCCTTTCAGAGGTTATAGACATATATGGGCGAATGAAGCTAGAGACGGGTGTGCAGTGATTTATACAGCAAGAACATAAGAAACTTTTATTCATAGCAAAAAAAAAAAAAAAAAAGCTTATTTTATTTAGATGTGATATTCTGGAAAATGGAGAATGATATACTGCACTCTACAAAAGTCCTCGGTAGAGAGTAGAGTAGACTGTACAAGCTTGAAATAACACCACACATTTATAGAATATGGTGTATAACATGCAACACCAATTACAAAAAAGTTGGGACGCTGTGTAAAATGTAAATAAATGTGAAGAAAAACGGAATACAATGATTTGCAAATCTCATAAACCCATGTTATTCACAATACATAGTAGAACATAGTAAACATGTCAAATGTTTAAACTGAGTAAATGTACCATTTAAAGGAAAAAATAAGGTAATTTTGAATTTGATGGCTACAATACATCTAAAAAAAAAAGTTGGGACAGGGGCAACAAAAGGCTGGAAAAGTAAGTGTTACTAAAAAGAAACAGCTGGAGGAAGATTTTGTAACTAATTACATTAATTGGCAACAGGTCAGTAACATGATTGGGTATAAAAAGGGTATCTTAGATAGGGAGAGTCTCTCAGAAATAAAGATAGGATGTAATCTGGATGGAAGCATATGATGCTCTAAAACCTTTCAGCATTGATGATGCCTTTCCAGATGTGCAAGCTGTCCCTTCCATAGGCACTAATGCACGCCCATACCATCTGAGATGCAGGATTTTGAACTGAGCGCTGATAAAAAGCCAGATGGTACTCTCCTCCTTAGTCCTCTTTAGTTTAGAGGATGCGGCATCCGTGGTTCCCAAAAAGAATTTCAAATTTTTATTTGTCTGTCCACAGAACAGTTTTCCACTTTTCCAATTTTAAATGAGATTTGGCTCAGAGAGGACTGGATTGTTTCTGGATCATTTACTCATATGGCTTCTTCTTTGCATGATAGCGCTTTAACCAGCATTTGTGGATTGCATTGCAAACTGTGTTTACAGACAATGTTCTGGAGGTGTTTCTGAGCCCATGCAGTGATGTCCATTATAGAATCATGCCTGATTTTAATGCAGTGCAGCCTGAGGGCCCGAAGATAATGGGCATGAAATATTGATTTTCACCCTTGTCTGTTGTGCACAGAGATTTCTCCAGATTCTCGGAATCTTTTGATAATATTATATGCTGTAGATTATGAGATATTCATAGTCTAGCAATTGTATGTTGAGGAACATTATTCTGAAATTGTTCCACAAATTGTAGACACAGTTTTTCACAGATTGGTGAACATCTGCCCATTTTTTATTTCTGAAAGACTCTGGCTCTCTTAGATACTCTTTTTATACACAGTCATGTTACTCACCTGTTGCCAATTAACCTCCAGCTGTTTCTTTCTAGTACTTTTCCAGCCTTTTGTTGCCCCTGTCCGAACGTTTTTGAGACGTGTGGCGGCCATCAAATTCACAATTACCTTATTTTTTTCTTAAAATGCTACATTTACTCAGATTAAACATTTGACATGTTTGTAATGTTCTATTGTGAATAACTAATGGGTTTATGAGATTTGCAAATCATTGGATTCTGTTTTTATTTATATTTATTTAAATTTTGCACAGTGTCCCAACCTTTTTTTGGAATTGGGTTTGTATAATGTAATGGCAGATGGTGAATTTAACAACAAAAAAGTTTTTAAAAGTTCTTTAGATAAATAAGGAATTCTAGCTTCCTAAAGGGGGTCTACTTGGCATCCTTTCTGAAAGGAAAATCCTCAGTAATAATTACAAGAATTCCTTGTTTCTTCTACATTCAAACTAGCACTCTTAAATTCTCTTCACTTTGTCCCCCCTGGTGGAACCCAGCAATGTTGAACCCTACAACAACGAGTTTCCCTTTCAGAAAGGGTTCCAATTATAGCCAGCTTAAGAAAAGTGGAAATCATTTGAAGAACTCTCCAGGAAGTATGTTTATGCATACTCTTAAACAAAGTTCCTTATTGGCTTTCTGGTACTCCTGAAATTTGAATGTGAATAATTCTCTGATTACTAGCTCAGAACTATCTACCATATTCTTTGGTTTGTCTTTTTGGGTAAACCCTTAACGTTATATATAGAACTCAAAAACAGAGGTTTGTTTTCATTTCACAAAATGGTCCAAAATTGGGCTGCAACAACTAATCGATATAATTGATAATTAAAATAATTGACACCAAATTTCATTATCAATTAGTTGGTTCAGTGACATCACTTCACAATGATGAGAAACACATTTCTATGATTAAATCACATCTGAAAAACAGCGGAGGTCACAGAGTGAGCTGCTGCAGGAAAAGTGCATGATCCAGGTCGTCCTAAAGCATGAGAATGTTCTATATTAAGCATTTCAAACAAACTTGTAAGTGTATTAACATGGCTTGTTCAGTCAGATGCTGCGACAGATGCTTGTGCTGTTTAATTTGCTCCGGTGCAGAAATTACATTTTTACCTTTATATCCTTATCTGTAATTGTTACAAATTCATGCCAGTATTTCCAATTTATATAAAGGCTCATCCTGACAGTGTGTCAGTCTCCATTAAACTTCACTGAATACGTGCGAGTCCACGCATGCTCTTCAATCAAACCTCAGCTCAGATTAGGACTGCTTATATTTTTTGTTACGCCATGTTTATTCCCTTTAGTATAGTAAAATCTCTTCCACTTTGTCTTTCTACAAAAATTTGCAGCAACACACCCTTCAAGACCATTTCCTGAAGACATCTCCATTAAGATGGGTCTTGTACTGCATTTCAGACACGAAAGGTTTCTTTAAATTTCTCATTGGAAAATTTGGAATATTTCATGCTGACAATGTCCTTGTTGATATAAAACTATGATTACAAGTAGGGCAGTGTGGATAGTTTAGCCACATTCCTTCAAGGACCTTCTGATTTCATCTGTGGATTTAGTGCATCACAATATTTATTTATTTTTTATGTAGTCCTTTTTGTATGCATTGATATTTAGTTCAGTCTGGAAACCTTTTGCCACCTATTAAAGCCAAAAAATAGAACTGCAAAGAACTAATTTCATGAAAGCATCCTTTATTTATGCTGCTGTCCTGTGCTTGAGCAATACAGACATTGATTATGCAGCAAATTGTCTGTGAACATCTAGAAAAACAGTATGGATTGCTGTGTGTCCCTACATTTTGCCATTTAATTTAGAGTCATTAAAATTTTTCTCTTTGTGTATACAAAATCTTCATGCCAAGCAACTTAAAAGAGATGCTTTTGTCTTATCCTTTGCCTGTGTTTTATCATTTGTTACCCTTCTGGCTGTCTTTGTCCTGATAAAAATGCACTCGTAATACCATTTTTTCCTGCCTGTTTAAGCTAAAGATAAAATAGCCCACTTCTTTTATTTCCATGTACAGCCGAGCATCTTTTTCTGCAGAGAGTGTGTGACTCATTCTTTTACTTTTTATTCTATTCTTTTTTACCAATAGTTTGTAGCATGTTTGGCAAACCAGGAAAGAAATAAGGAGAACACAAAGATGATGATGGGATATAGCAAGAATGAAAATGAGCTTGGCTTGCGGGATTGCTCAGCTCTGAGATTAGCTCGGTGAATATGCTAATGAGGTATGAATGAGGATCTGAACATAGAGGGAGTGGACCATATCCTCTTATCTCTTCCTCACAAACCCTCTTCAGTATGATGGACCTCAGGCCTTAACACCAGAATAGAGCACTTCAAACAGTCTGGGTGTGTGTTTAGGGTTCCACTGGGAATATCACTCTCTGGATTCAGAGTGAAATGTCTGACATCAAACGCGTCAGTGAGATGGCAGATCAAACGAGATGACTCCAGTTTCGTGGCATTACCATGGACTGTGTTCTCTTTTCAGTTCTGCACGAGTTTACTGCTTCTTTATTCTCATCTTTTTCCTATTTTGTGTTTTCTTGTGTCAGATGTTTTATTTTTAATGCAGAGCATACATATTACTTGTCCTTTTTGGCCATACCTGTCTGTCTATTGTTTTTTTTTTTTTTTTTTTTTTTTACAATCTTTTCATTCTCTCCTTTCCTGTTTCATCTATTTTTTGTCTGTTGTTGATCTCCAATTCATATATATATATATATATATATATATATATATATATATATATATATATATATATAGTTTCAGTGTTTGTATCAAAATAATTTCCACTGAGCTGGCTATTGCTTTCCTCCTTCTCTCTCTCTCTCTCTCTCTCTCTCTCTCTCTCTCTCTCTCTCTCTCTCTCTCTGTTTATTTTTATTACCTTTCTTTTTAATGTCATGTTTTGTTTTCGCATTTTCCTGATATTTTATCCCTTTTTCGCTCCAACTGTCTGTCCGCATGTCTGTGCTCTACTATTTGGACAGGATAAAGTTTATCCTGACATGCCTGTTAAGTCATGCTGCTGAAGGACAATTGAAGTAATTATAATAGATTCAGACAGGATAAATCATATTGTGTCATCACAATGTATACACATTTAATATGAATGCAAACTCACTGTTTTGACCTTTATTATAACTGCCTGTTTTAATACTTGTGTTTCTGTGTTTCTTATTTATTAGTCTTATTATGACTGTGATTATGGATTATCCTAATTTGTTGCAGGCGTCCTGTGTATTGACCCCCACAATAGACATCAACATTATGGCAGACTATACCTGTCAAACCTTGTAGGCTATCTGTGGAGCATTGCTAGGAACTCACTAATGGACCTAAAACCCTCAGAAGTGTCTCTTCTGACAAATCGTTTTGACTGTGATCTGTATTTTACGTAGACCAATATATGTCCTGTGTTTTAAATTTGGCCAGTAGCATGCTTGGTTTTGGTTTGACTTCACAAGGAGATTACAGAAGTGGAGAGACAAAAAAAGTGTCAAAGCTGTTTCCCAAAGGATATAACAGATTCTTTACCAAGAATATTAATTAATTTTAATTCAGATGGGATATATATCACTTGGAGTTATTTCTATAGGTTCTTTTATAGTAGCTAAAATTCAGACCCCACCTCATGTAAAACGAATCTAGTCCATATAGGGCTTAAATCACTACTATCTCTTGCTTTCTTTGTCTACCACCGTTTCATTCTTTTTTATTCCCCAGTCTTATTTACATTCATACAATCTTGCTTCATTTTGGTGTTTCTCTCCTGTCCTTATATGTCAGAACCTATGTTTTTATTCCAAAATGAGTCCTATTGACCATTTTATTCTTATCGCACCCATTTTTGTTTTTCCCCTTTGTCTGTCATTCTTTCATCATATATCAGAAATCATTATAGAAATTGCTATTTCCTGCCCTCTTTGTTTTCCTGTCCCTCTCTTTCTCCCTGTCTACCCCCATAAAGTATTAAAGGCACAGGGGTATGATGTCGTGCTGACGCAGGAGGGGGTACAGTCGTGTTGGGTTGGTGAGGTGAGGTGGAGGAGAACACCGTTTTAGGGGGTTTGGGGTGGTGTTAGTGAATTCTGACCTCCAGCTGTGTTCCCGAGTGAGGTTAATTTCACCCATCAGCACACTCACTGCGTCACTAACAAAGAATGACCTGATCAAACACACCTCCTCATCTCAGGTACACACAGCAAGAGATTAGGCTGGATAGTGTACATTCCATATTGCAATAAGTTGTAATTGTACTTGGAATTGTGGACAGTAATTAATTCAAGATGGTAATCAGTAGTGTGTTCCTCTGATTGTGATCTGAATTTAATACTGTGCTTTGTAATGGCTGGGACATACTGAGGTGCCATTGTCCTTAATAACACGTCACAGGGAGCACTGTGCCCTCTCTGTTTCCGTGGTAACAAGGCAGATCCTTATCATGGGACTCTTCTTCCTGCAGGCCAAATCACACCCCAACAAACACTTTTACACACCGCACACAGGATGTGTAAATCACACAACACATGACTAAACTTGCCTCTCTGATCTACACCTAATGGAGCTGTGTGTTTGAAATGCTATGCATTCACATGAACACAAATGTCACAGCTGTAACCCTCTGACCCCTGTTTTACTAAAAGTGTTACGAGATACAATAGATCGCGGATAGAGTCCCCATTCAAAGATTACAATGCTATCAGAATTCTTGTAAACACAGATCTGCTTAGCCTAACGTGGACCTTTGTTCTGTTGCAGTGTTCATATCCGGTCTGGGAGGACTTCAGTGCCAAGGCTACCAAGCTGCATGCCCAGCTCCGGTGAGTGCCATCTATACCTGTCATTACAGAACAAGCCTTATTATTGCAGGCTGAGGAAAGATATTGTCATTATATCATGCACTTTCTTTGTCTCCTTTCTTAGAACCACTGTGCTTGCAGCAGTGGCATTTCTGGATGCCTTTCAAAAGGTGGCAGACATGGCAACCAACACACGAGGTAGGACTGTGTGTATGTGTGTGTGGAGTGGTGTGTGTATGTAAAAGAGAGTAGTTTTAGACTTGCTGGAAAGCAGAGAATTCGGCTTTTTCCAGAATTAGGCATTTTAGAAAGATCAGTCTATAGTCTTTGTGGCATATCCAGGTTCCTGTGGAGGGCCAAGGTACACCAAGCTTTTTACGACTAATTCTTTTTGTTTTCTTTCTGTCAGCAACTTGCTTTTACAATTATATAATCATTCAATTTGATTCTTATAGCATAGAGTCTCATCATAGGCATACAGCTGTTACAAATGCACATAGGACCACATTCACTGAAAAGCACATAGGCAGTATCATTTGTGATTGCAATATTTTAAGTCAAGAGTTTTTAGTCTGTAATTATGCCATGTCTCTTCCAAATACCAAGCACATAAGCATTAAATCTTGACATTAGCCAGCTCTTTCATTCAAAAAACAAAAAACTTGTGCTTCTCTTGTTTGTCCCTTCATGCAATTTGTACTTTGATTTGACAGTATTTGCTAAGTCTATTTGCAGTATTTGTAGTTTCTGAGAAAATGAGTTACTGTGAAAATAATCCACCTGGTTCATGCTTACTATAGTAACAGTTTTTATTTCATGTGTGGCTTCTCAATCACTGCTGATGACGTTCCCTTTCTAAGGGAACTCAATGTTGCATGAGCTTCCCGCTGTGATAAGTGCCCTCATGCGTGACCCTCATCTGAAGCTTGTGTAAAATCATGCCTATGAAATCTGCCATGATCAGGTGACGTAGCAATTAAGCGCGTTGCGTGATATAAAACGGCACTTGTAAATCACACCTTATTACCTTCAGCGAGACTGCATATCGGTCATTTGTGTGAACCTGTCATTTCTTTTTTTTTTTTTTTATTAAAAAAAGAGAAAAATCTCTTCACTTTTCTGTCCCTTTATAAAAGACAAAAAAGAGAAAAGTATGAGTGAGAGTGACATGCCTGGCTCCCGTTTCATCACGGGGGGAGACGGACACACTTTCTGTATGAAGTGTCTGGGAGTGGAGCATGCAACAAGGCCCTCGAGAGGGCTGACTGTGTGCATTGTGAGCACTTTACAATCAGGCAGCTCCGCTCGCGGCTCGCTCTCTTCTGGGCCGAAGGGAATTAGGTTTCAGAGCCTTGCGGATCTCGGCCCGACGCTGCCGAGGCAGCCAGATGGCTCAGGTCCTGGGGATATCGTGTGGATATGGAAGAGGAGCTGGAGACGAGCACTGCTCTATCTCTGGCTCTGTCTTCTGGGTGTGGCTGTCTGCCAGATTTTGGACCCGTGTAGCCACTCCTCCCTCCGTTATGGAAAGCCAAAACACTGTCTCTGACTCCGAGGAGCCAGAAGGGGAAGCCATTGACCGAAAACGGAGTGCAGCTCTCAAGCATATAAAGAGCTGCTTGAAGTGATTACTAGGACAGTAGAAAAACTTAATCTAGACTGGCCCAGGGTTGAGGAAGCGGCTCGTATTAGGCTGGACGAGCGCTTTCTCCCCAGTGAATATAACTCTTCCTCACACCACAGAAAACTCCCCTTTTTTTCCAGAAATGCATGATAAAAATAGTGGTCCTCGGGCTTGGGTCTTTTTTAAAAGGCCGTACCCTCGGTATGATGGAGTGGGTATTCTTGTTCCCATAGTGTTATGCTAAACTCAACGTCGAAGTTACCTTTGAAAGGGAACGTCTGGGTTACTCATGTAACCATGTTCCCTGAGAAGGGAACAAGACATAGTGTAGCTTTGTCATACCAGAGCAGGCCTGTGAATTGTGTCTTCGCTTCAGATTCTAGAGGCTGATGGCGCGGTTCACAGGTGCCATATTTATATCACGCGACGCGCTTAATTGCCACAACACCTGATCATGGCAGGCCTATAAATAGGCATGATTTTACACAAGCTTCAGATGCTGGTTGCACGTGAGAGGTGCTTCCCATAGTGTTATGCTAAACGCAACGTCTTGTTTCCTTCTCAGGTAACAGGGTTACATGCGTAACCCAGACGTTTTCCCTTGAGAAAGTTTTCTTGGCCTTAATAAATGTATTCATTGATTAAAAAGTGCGGTTTATTTTTGAATCAGTGAGCTGTAGATGAAGTAGAATTTTGACACTCAGTGACAAAAAAGGCTGAAAAATTGAAATAACTATAATGAACAAGAACAATACTTTTACTCAAAGCTGGAGACAGAGAGAGCAAGAGATTGTAGGTTATTTTTGGTTGCGCCAGTCATTGTTATGAAATGGAGCTGTGATCCTTTAGGGAAACTGGTTGATGAGAAAACTGGTGTTAAAGAAAACATTAAAAACCACAAAACCACTTATGACCTTATATAATATAATAATATATATATATAATAATCTGCCTTCTTTCATTTGGTCTCTCATTTGTTTTTTCTGTCATCTTATTTTAATCTGCCTGAGGTTATGAATATATATCCTGTCTCACTGAATGTGTGTATATGAGGCTGAGGAAGTGTGTTAGGGAAATGCAGACGGGCCTGGAGTTTTTAACGAGGTGACAGGCTTTAGAGCTTATCCTGTGTTGACTCTTAAAACTGTGAGGGGCTTGTCTGACCTCTCCTGCAGACCAAGACTGCATATGGAGAATGCTGAGAAGTAAGAAGAAAGAATATGGAAGCAAATGCTCATTAAACAGTCAGGGGTGGAGGAAGGCAGAGCATCACAGTGCTCATGGCCTGTGGAGAATGATAGTATGGAGTTGGAAGGTTTCTGCTGAAAAAGTAAATATAAACTTTGTGTGTTTTGTTAACAGTAACATTGAGATCTAGACTTGAATTAGGGTCATGGTTATAGTAATTTAGACAAGTGGTTGGGACAATGAATAATAGCCAGGGACTCTATATTTTGTTACAATGGTGGAACTCACAAACTATCATTATCAAACCTAGTTATTAGCTTTTCATAGTGATTATGAAAATTAAGCTTGTTATTACGCATTGTAGACTGGTAACTTGCATTGAAGTGGTTTAATTCAAACTTCACTAACTCAAAAACTAATAGGACACACATAATGCCAACTTGGACGTCATGTGTTTGGGCAGTAGAAAGGTCAGTAAGAAAATTGTGTATGGCACCAATAAATAGCCAGAATATTATTTTACACATTTAAACAATGAGCCTAATATTTGAAGAGCAGGATTATGGTCATAAAATAAGTCTGAGCTGAAGGAGTCTTTGGAATTTACTTTACAGTTAAAGGCATCCCTGGCTGCAAATAGTTTGAGAGCCCCTGTTTTGAACAAAGTTATTGGTGACTGATTTAGTGATTCGAAGAATGGACCAGAGCAGACATTTCTTGTAAATCCATGTCAGAAATTCAAGTTTATAAAAATGTGGTTTAGGTCCATTGGCATTTGGAAGGTCTTAGATTTAGTCTATTGCAGGGTCACTAGCTTGTTTTACTGATTGAACTCTGACAGAACCTGTTTTGAGAGCGTCTAACGAACTGGGAAGTAGTTTGCTTCGAAACTAGCATTTGATGGAAAACAGCAAAAGTTGCAGGCATAGTAAATTTTTACCTTCAGGCAGGTGGGAGCAGACATAAAGATTGGGAGACAAAAAGAGAGAGCACCTAACTGCTGTGACTTCTCCTTAATATTACTAGTTTCCCCAATGTATTGTTTCAAAAAGAAACCATAGGCCACCCTCTTATTTGACTTGTTATAGCTTAAACTAATTACCTAAAGATTTCGTGTGTTCATTATCTTATTAACAGTGCTTGGCTAATTCATTTATATTTAAGAAACACTGACTAGGAAATTTTGCAGGCAAACAGACAATAGTGCAGGAGCAGGTGAGATTGGGAATAGAATAGGCCTCATCTTGGATTTATCATGTTATCAAGATTCAACGTGTCCTTCATGTTTCCAGAAATCTATTGGGAAACTAAGTGAGCAAGAAACTATATGATGTAACCTGGATTTGACATTTCTGTGAACTCAGCTTATCTCTAGAAGATCTCTGCTGCTCTGGTCATTTTATTGGACCAGCTATTAAGGCTCGCTCATGTAATACTCTGATTTGATCATGTGACCTGATAAATAATTGCACTGGACGCTGGGAACAACATCAGAGAGAGAGAGAGAGAGAGAGAGCGAGCGAGAGAGTGAGCTATTTAGGCTTGGTATCAAACAGTCTGGAAGAACAAGATGGAGAGAAACGGAGAGAGGCTTCAGTTCAACTGTGTGAAAGAAAGGGAATTTACAATAATCTTAGCAGCTGTAGACAAAGTTTAGAAAAAAACGTCTTTGGCAGTGGAATATGAGAGACAAGTTCTAAGTTTAGCAGAAGTTAAGCAATAGTTTCAACCAAATAGCTGACCAGTACACAAGTCTTCACAAATGACTATAAGCTTATATTTAATGGAAGAAGGGAAACTGACAGAACTGTTATTGTGGAGATTTATGGGACTAGGTTTAGTGACATTTTTTCTACTCATGGAACTCGTAGAAAGATTTATACAAACATTTAATCCCTGTGTTAAATGTAACTTTTTAATACCATTTTCCCCCTTGCCATTGATGTTCATGATTTTTTAGAGCTTTACAAATACAAAACACAATGTTGTTTAAACAGTGGGATTCAAAGTGTTAAACCTGCAGTATCTGCAGTACTATTTCAGAGCATTACTCAGTTTTATCACTTCCAGTTACATAGTGCCAGAAAACATAGGCGTTACTCAAACTTAACATCTCAGGTGATATGATCACAAGTGGAATTCATTTCTTCAGTAGCAGTATTGCCAGATCTGCCAAGAGAAATCGAATGTCAGTTTAGACCCAAAATATGATCTATTACCAAACGTGAACTCAAACAACGTGGTTATATTTAGCTGTCGAATATTATTTCCTAATTAAATAGTCAGGCACTCACAGCAGAGATCAGTCAGTAATGCTTTCTTCATACTGTCATCTTGTCGCATGGCATTGTTCAGCTTTTACTCAGCTAATCATATTTCATGTGCTTTCAACAATCACCCAAGGAAGAGAAGGGGAAAGTAAAAAAACGACAAAAAGTTGCATAAATAAATTAAATTGATGTGTAGATGCTATGTGAGTGAGGATTAAAAAAATAAGTCCCTTACAAACACATCTCTGATGAACTTGACCACAGTGCACATAAGTACACAGGTCAATAACCTGAAATGTCAAATTGTCAAATATCAAACAATATGCACTAATAACAACATGCTTGTATGGTAGTTAGCCTATACATTTGGTGTTTCTATAACATACCCAAGAGACAGAAGGTTCAGTTACTGGAGAATTACAGTACATGCATGCTTTCTGGCTATTTTGTAAAATTACTGACTGTAATATAGCAGTGCTATCAAATGGTGTAATACTGTTTCCTTTAAGAAAGCTGTCTGATGGCTGAACATAATGTGCCAAATTCAAACTGTTTCCTTATATTATTCCTTAAAATATTTCATGTGTGATTATAGGTATTAACAACATTACTTGCTTAAATCATTATTTCTCAAATGGTAAAACGTTCTCATATTAATACAGATACTGTCATAAATAAAGTATAATTGTGAGAATGAGTAGACCAATTCACTGACAAATGACCAATATACACATTTTAATATAGAAAAATGAAGGTGAGGTCAGCGTGCTGCACAGACAGCTTCAGTTCTGTGTGAAAGAAAGGGAATTTACAATAATCCTATCAGCTGTAGACAAAGTTTACAAAAAAAAGTCTTTGGCAGCAGAATATGAGAGACAAGTTCTAAGTTTAGCAGAAGTTTAGCAATAGTTTCGACCAAATAGCTGCCCAGTACACAAGTCTTCACAAATGACTCTAAGCTTACATTTAATGGAAGAAGGGAAACTATTGGTAATACAGATACACCTTTTAATATACAGAGACAGATGTTAATGCCAAGTCTGAACTTCTATAGGCAAAATATCAGTTAACCAGAGTGCAGCATAAATACACACACACACACACACACACACACACACACACACACACACACACACACACACACACACACACACACACACACACACTCTCTCGCTCTCTCTTCAGGCCTTCATCCTCACAGTGGGGGTCTGTGGTGGTGAGGAAGGAAACAAACGCTTCCTGCCTTTAACTGCCTTTAATCTGCTTCTCATTTGCTTTGATTTTACTGCTCTTCCTTTCCCTGTATCCCTCCTTCCACTAATCTTGGTTCTCTTCTTCAGACAAAGATTATAGCTTTCCCTAGCCTGAGAGCTGTTGTTGGCAATAATCATGACTTATGTTTGCTTTATGGAAAATTAGGAGCTTGACCAGCATTATGTTTTTAGACACATGTATAATAAGTACCAGGAAGTGTACAACACAAGCTCTGTGTTAAGTTCACGTTCTGAATAGATGGACTTGTATATGTGGAGTCTGTTTATGTGTGTATAAAGGCAATAAAGGTAAAGATCCCTAATTCATGATCCAAAATATCAAGATCTTCAGACTACTGTGGTAGGCATGAATATTAACAGAGCCGAGTCTGTCCAAAACACCCCACATGGCGTTGGCCCAGCTCTTCCCCCGGTGCTTTACAGCCAGTCTACGTGAACCGAATCACAGTCGACCATAATAAACGTCATAAATCTAATTCATTCACCAGGGGGGCAAAATGGCTTCCCTTCACAGACACACAGCGCTGTTAAAACAACCTGTGTGCCAGCTCATCAACTGGCAGTCTGGGTTGGGTTGTATTTTAGATTGTGTGTTTGTGTGGCCAGGGGGTTTACTGCTCCTCCAGATGTGAGCACCAGACTCAAGTAGGCACTTTGGTGTTACTCTTCACACAAGCTTGCTAGCAAATATAAGCAAAGAGGAACGTCAGTGTTCTGGACCTGCACAATTCTTAAGAGAAACTGTAATAGGGTTGTCAAATTCCTTAAATAATTGCATTTGGATTTTAATTTCTTTAAATCTTAATAATAATTGTTACACTGCAACAGACAGACCAAACAAAAACAGTAGCTCTATACACTGCTTTTGTATCTCATAAATTACAGACATTGTGGAACAAGCACAAGTATAACACAATTCATTTTAGCATCTAACCAGTTGAGCAACAGTAGTAAAGTGCAGAGTAAGCAGAAAGGCAAAATATACAGGTGCATCTCAAAAAATTAGAATATCGTGGAAAAGTACATTTTTTGCCATAATTTAAGTCAAAAAGTGGAACTTTCATATAGTCTACATAAATTGAAATATTTCAAGCTTTTTTTGTTTTAATCTTGATGATTGCAGTTTACAGCTCATGGAAATCAAAAATCCAGTATCTCAAAATATTAGAATAAAGATTTTATTAATTTATTTGCATGTGTGAATAAATTTTGCGCAAACTTAATTTTGGTAGAAATGAACGCAAATTGTTCTCTGAAATGCTTTTGTTAGGGTGACCGTACGGTCTCTTTTTTCCAGACGTCCTCTTTTTCGGACATTAAAAAAGTGTCCGGCCGGGATTTCTAGATTTGAGAAGCTGTCCGTGATTCAGCTTTAGTTTCATTATGATGTACTTATGGTCTAATACTGTATCATGTGTGCGCATGTTAGCATTGCTTTAACCCCTCTTTGTAACTCCTGCCTTCTCGCACACGAATTGGTCAGTTATAAAAGGCTTGCAGCAACTATTGGCCAAATTCCTGCATCTCAACCATTAGTCTACTCTCAGCGACCGTGTGAAGTGCTGTTGTGTACGGTGTCAAAAAGTTGTAGTTGACAAAAGCAGCAAATGACAGCTGTCCTGAGTTGAAACAATGCCCATGGCCATATAAGGTCATTGTTAATTTCATCTTTTCACATTGCTTCATATTACATGCCCATTCAAATGTGTAAATGATGGCAGAAGGTTCACTCGTGGGATCTGATATTTTGTATTATTCAATGGACATTCAAAAGAATGTAGGGAATATGTATACATGTGTGTGTGTGTATGTATATGTATATATATATATATATATATATATATATATATATATATATATATATATATATATATATATATATATATATATATGCCATATTTATGTGATGCTAATCGTGTGCCTTTTTCAGTGTTTTGAAGTCTGCATTTATAGTAACACTGTAGTAAAAAACATGTTTTTCTCTTTTTAGAAAACTAGAATATGGTCACCCTAACTTTTGTGATGTAATGTTACCCACATTGGGCAGTGATGTTTTATTTATTTTATTTATTTATTTATTTATTTATTTTATTCAAAAAGTTCCAAACATTGGACATAAAATAAGCTCTAAATAAAAGTATTTTAGATCATGTTGCTTTTCTCCTGACTTTATACATACGTGACCTTGAAGTAATTCTAAAAGTAATCATATTACATACTGTGATACTTGAATTACATTACTGATGTTGTTTTTATGAAGTTATTTGTAACTGTAACGGAATCCATTTTTAAAGTAACCCTCCCAACCCTGCATATCAATGCCCAAAACTATTCAGACATTTTCCTGTCTGCTGACTATGCAAACACACCCTAAGATATGTTTTAAAAATTAACTGGTATAAACTGGTTTAAAAGAGTGTTTCAGTTCCAAAACAAGTGGAGATGCTCCATCCCATAGTACAGAGTAATAAAGCTACAACCCTATCATGTGATTAAAACTTTACCAATGTCTCTCTCAGAAAAAGCGTCCTTGAATTAGTCCTTCCTAGTACAGACATGCGCTATTATTGCCCTCTTCAAGCTCCTTGTGATTGAAAAGACTAGCTTGTTGTTCTCTAAAGAAAAATCAATTGAGTAGAGCAATTGGCTGATTCTGACAGATTTTGAAAAGCAGCTCTTGTTCCTCATGTATGAGGGACTGCAGTGTTGTCTCATTGACTTTAGAGAGAGAAACTGACAGAAAGAACAGAATGAAGAGAGAGAACAAAATGTTCTGTCAAGGTTGGTGAAAGACTCTAGCAGTTAGCCTTCTACGTCTGCACATTTCTAGAAGGAAAAGAAAAAAGGTCTTACTAAGCATCCCCTTGATTACGTTCTTTCATTACAGACAGCAGGAGGGGAGGTAAAGCAGCTCTTTAATTCTATTGCATGGTGTAGATTTTTGGCACCTCCTGTTGTCACAGGGCACCTGACTCAGCTCTTTCCATACCACCCAAACTCAGGTCGTCCGAGAACACCTGTTTCTAAATGAGAGAGAGAGTTTTATGCAGAGATCAGAGCTCCATACACACCCTCCACACACACACTGCCACTACTGTTACTATCACTTCCCAATAAAAACAGGATCAAGCAAAGTGCTTTAGTGTTGCTTGACAGGAATGATGCTTCCAGTTACATTTAGAGCAAACAGCAGAAGGAGCAATGGTACAAAGTAATTATAGAATTTCACTTACACTTTTTGTTTGGTAGATGCATTTTATCCAAATTGACTAAGGATTAAGACAGAATATAGTCCAAACACACAGCTGAGGAGGGTTTACAGTTTTACTCAAAGGTCAAGTTCTCTGGTCTGCTAATTTGAATTAGCAATCTTCCAGATACTAGCTCAGAATGACTGAGCCTCCAGTTTCCTCAAGGAGAACCATACAGTTCCTGGAATTTCTACATTTTATCAGTATGCAGGAACCAATACATAAACTCAAAAATGTTTAAAATTATCAACCTAAAGGGTTTTGGTTTTGCCCCTCTTTGGGAATCCTAAAAAGTCCCATGTGTAACAGAGGGTTTCCTTTTATAACAACTTCCAAGTAGACCTCCCTTTAGGGTCATAAAGAACCCCTGAGGAATGAGTTGAGCTACAGAAGAATCTCTAAGCATTCATAAACTTAAACAGCAGAGACTACTGGTCTGGTCAGTCATTCATTCATCTGTAATAAGTACCCTGAGCAGGTTGAATCTGGACCCTGCTCTTCTGATGCATTGACATTTTGGCCCAGAACCTGAAGCTGTGAGGCCCCAACATTACCTGCTGGGCCATCATGTTGCCAGGTAACTAAACAAACATGTACAAATTATAATTTAATCTTCACATCACTAATTGGGGTGGCATGGTGGCACAGCAGGAAGCACTGGTGCCTCAGAACTTCAGGGTTCTATTGTGAGCTTGGGTTTAGAATATTATCCCCATGCCCACATGAGTTTCTTTCTAGGAGGACTGACTATGCTAAATTACCCCTAAGAGTGAATGATTCTGTGTGTGTATATGGAGCCCTGCAATGGACTGGTCTCCTATCCTGGGTGTATTCCCACAGTCTTCCTTAATCAGGAATTCCTGATCAGATTAATGTGGTCAAAGAGGGGCAGTAGTGGCTCAAAGCTTTTGGGTTACCGATCAGAAGGTCAGAAGTTCGAGTCCCAGCACTGCCAAGCTACCACTGCTGGGCCCTTGGGCAAGGCCCTTAACCCTCAATTGCTTAGTTGTATAAATGAGATAAATGTCTGTCGCTCTGGATAAGGGTGGCTGCCAAATGCTGTAAATGTAGAAATGTAAATGTAAAGACAAATTAATGAATCTCTAATTGAAGCTTTCTTAAAAATGATCAAACATTGTCCATGTTATAACATGAAAGCCCATAAATGGGTATTTATGATTAAAAAAACTCAACAGCTAGCAACAGACCATCAACAAATGCGCTATTAATTGATGTTCCTCAAAATCCACAAGCAATTGTAATGAAGACCACTCATCTTCTCAATCTCATGCTTCATAAGAACACAGAAATGCATATCCCTGTCGTTATCCCTGTCTTGGCAGCCATTAGGTCATAACCACAAATCACTCTGTGACCATTAATTAGAAAAATGGTGATTTCCAGTATGGCTGGTGGCCATGATATCTTTTAGTTTCATGAGTCCTTTATCACTCTGACCCACAATGCTTTCTGCTTACAAAGGTTAACACCAGTACTTAATATTTATTTACATGTATTTCAACTACTTAATACATACATATATTTCTTTAAACTTGGCTGTTTCACTGTGTATTTTTATGGCGTCTTCCAGGATTTCCAAACCTATATGGCGTATGGATTTCAGAATTATAGTTCTAATTAACATAGCTGCCTTTGTAACCCCTACAGATACAACTCCCAAGTGACCCTTTTATACATACAAGGAAGATGGCAAAAATTCAATAAAAGACTCTTTTGGACTAGATGGATAAACTGTGTGGTTGCTGACATGTGTAGAATGCTTTAACCAGCTGTAAAGGAGCTGATGAGAGGAATAGACTGTGTGTATGTTTAAGTATTTCCTTGTCAGCTTCCATGCAGCAAATGATGGAGGTTGTTAATGCGGTAGCCTTGGCCTTTATGGATAGTACGAAGCATGTGGGGGCAAATGCAAGCCTTAACAGCAGATGGCGAATTTCATCAAACTCCCTCACTCTGTCTGTGCTATCTTTTCTGGTTTCTATGTCATTCCATCTATGTGATTGGTTTTGACAGCTCAATATGGCCTGAGCGTACATCATGATGGACTAATCCATATGGCGGGAGGGTGATGAGGGGTTTGTGGGACTCGACTGAGCTCGTAGACAGGCATTCCTTTGGGCCAGAATCATCTGGCTGTAGCAGCTGCACGAAGACGTTTAATGCCTGTCATTTTAAAAATCATACATTAAAAGACCCATTATCATTGGTCAAATAGTAACTAAATTTTAGCACAACTGTGCCTTCATATTAATGGAAAGTGCATTTCCACAGAATCTTTCCTCTAGGTGTTTTCTTCATCGAAATTGCTCTTCCCCACACAGATCACACCTTCTCCAAGAGTGTGAGACACTCCACAGCAGATCATCGGCCAGGCCGGCTTGCTACCAATCAGCTTAACGCTTTGGGAGGTGGATCTCTGCACTGTTGCTTAGCAACAGAGATGGAGGTGCCCCAGTCGCTTGTAGTGTTGCTAAGCGACTGGGAAAAATGTTGCAGTGGGTTACAGTGGATGATGACGAGAAGAAGTGAAGGAGCTTGATTTCCCAAATTGTTCTGTCATTAATTGAAGGCAAGCTAATTAGCCTGTAATTATATATGAACTATATGAATGAATAGTAGAAGTAGCATATGAGCCATACTGGATAAACCACCTACACACTGTATGTTGTCTTTTTTTTATTTTTTATTTAAGTACTCAGAACTGTTTTTATCTGATAATTAGATTCATTAGCTTTATTTTACCTTTCTTAGTGGTAATTACTGAGGATACGCACAACCAACATACCAGTTGCATGCAACCTTACACTTACTGATATTCCTAACTATCTCATTATATCCTCAACAATCCAACACAGAGATGTGTTTAATTAAATTCATTATTTAATCTCAATTGCATTTCACTCAACATGCTCACTACATAGAGTAACATTTTGGTGTTGTAGTAGCTTTGTAGTTCACTATTTGCCCAATAGAACACTATTTGTGATTCAGCTACAGAAAAAAAAAGTCTAAACGTTAAACATTGTAGATTTACAGTACATTAAACATAAAACTGTTGCATATAGCCCTATATATGGACGAAATTAATGGTGGCTCTGACTATTTTACTGTGAACCTGTATTACATGAAAACACAGGGCTGTGAGTTGCAAGATACTGAGAGAGACATATGTTTTGTGCAGATTGCTGGCCATATTTAAACTTTAATCAGGTCATGTGAGTGACAAATGAGGAGCCATGTGATTTTGCAAGACACATAGTAGACTTAGTTTGTAGTAAAATTATATTTTTTCCATTTGTAAGTCCTATAGCACATACAAATACAGACACACACGTGCATACACACACACACACACACACACACACACACACACACACACACACACACACACATATTGGTCTCATTAGTAAGAGTGGAGTTTTGGCCTTGGCTTTGGAGGCCAGTTTATGCTGCTTCCCACGTACTTGCTGCTGGCCACAGACACAAAGAAAGCTTGTGACACGAGGAAGTGTCCTCACAGCGCAGAAAGAGAGAGAGAGAGAGAGAGAGATGGAGAGAGGAGCCATTAGAAAGAGTGAGAGAGAGACCATTAGAAAGAGGGAGAGAGGGCGAACAGATGAACATTGTGACTGAAGCTTAATTAAAGACAATAATGTTGTTTTTGTTTAACATTTTTAAAAACAAAGAGCCATGTCAGGGAGGAAGAGAGATCCTAGATGTTTCACAGAAACAGATAATCAGACATCATGTGGGACTTTCAAACAGAAAGGATGTTTTTGACTCAAATATAAATGTTGGGCATATTGTGTTTACCAGTATTTAAATATCAGTGAGGGTAGGTGTGTGCATATGAGCTGCAAGTCTCAGTATTTGTTAGGCATCATCTCACACTATCAGAGCGCTGCCTAAGTCCTGATGTGTTTAGAATCAGTTCTCCATGAGCTATAAGCTTTTTAGGAAGATAAAAATTCAAGGTATAAATTTATTAAGGAGACCAAAATATAGACAAAGTAGAACATAAAGAAATTGCTTTGAGCATATGCCACAATACACACATTAGTACTGTTAGCACTTATATATAACAGCAGTGACCAATCCAATTTTCCTCAGAGTAGCAATGTACTGTTAAAATCTATTTTTCTACCAACATTTACATTTACCTTTGTAGACATTAGATAAAAATATAATAATTAAAAGGGTCAGAATGGTGGTGTAGTGGCTAGTGTTGCTGCCTCACAGTTCCAGGATAGATTATTTTAATGTCTGTATTGGGTTTTGCATATTTTGTGACTGTCTGTATTGTATTCGATGCAGTACCTACTGCACGGCCATGGAAACAGTACGTACTAATTAGTATGTGAGTGTAGTATGAATACAGTCGTGGATATACTGTACAGTACCACAACTGCCATGTCAGCATTGTCATGTAACCTTCAACGTCATCATAAACCGAAAAATCTTAAAGGGACCACCAGATTAAAGCAACTGCACTAACGGCAAAATGCACATCAGGAAAGTTAACTTAATTAGTAATTTAATGTGGGCAGTGTTAACAGGCTGAGGTAAATCCGTTGCCATTAGCTTGGCCGACTAAGTCATGATGGAGATCATAAGAAGGTTTCAAATGCTGTGACAACTATGTTCTTGTTTAAACCTTCAACAAGTAAAAAATTTATTCGGGTGTTGTTAAACAAGTCCCATTTAACCAAGGTTTAATAATTAAAAACACCCGACGCAATGTCTTCTGTGATTTTTTTTCTGAACTTGTCTGCAATAGTCCAGTTGCATTATGGGATTTTTTGACTTGCATAGTGTCCATCGGTTGCATACTGCAAAATGTCATCGGAAGCAGTATGACATCCAGGTATATCTCGATTAGTTTCTCGCCTACTGAGAATTCGGACATACTACCCCTCTGGCGTACTGCTTTTTGCCTACTGTGTAGTACTGGGTAGTACGCGATTTTAGACGCAGCCCATGTGTCTTCATGGGTTTCCTCCAGGTTTTCTGATTTCCTTACACCTCCTAAAAACATGCATAAAGGTGAATTGGCGATGAGAAATAGCCCCAATTGTGAATGTATGTGCATGATGCCCTTCCATGGACTGCATCCCATCCAATGTGTGACGTGGTAACCTAGTGTGGGAAGATGTAGCTCAGTGGTTAGGATGTGAGACTTCTGATTGGAAGGTCATGAGTTCAAATCCCAGCACCGTCAGGCTGCCATTGCTGGAGCAAGGCTCTTAACCCTCACTTGTATAAAAAAAATTAGGTAATTGTAAGTCGCTTTGGATAAGGGCATCTGCCAAATGTAATGTATTCCTACCTCACACCCAATTTTCCTGGCACAGGCTATAGATCCACTGATCAGGATAAAGCGGTTACTGAAGATGAATGAATGATTCAATAGTCATTGATCGTTCTTGACATGTTCTTAGTCAATTGGTTATGTAGATATGACCACTCGACTCATCATGGGAAAACTCTGTAACTGCTCAGTCTTGTCAAGTTGCTGTTGTCATGGCCTTTGTGACAGTTTCGCAAGCCTGGGTGTGGAGTGTATACGTGTGTGTGTGCATGTCCGAGTGTGCACAGACAGGCCAGTTCAGGCCAGGCTAGTGGTAATCCTCACTATTAAGTGTTGGCAATCAGGCGTGATCTACATACTGCTGCTGCTACTGCTGTCTCAGCGACTGCTATCATCACACATTTCATGAACATAGCTGCTCTCCTTTGGTCACTTTCATTTACGTTCTCTCTCTCCTATCTGTTCTTCCTCGCTGACTGTTTTCATTTGTATGAGATGAAACATGAGGAAGAAAACTTTAGAAGGGAACCTATCCTTTCCTGTTGGCACCAGATAGAGAGATTATATATCATTAATCTTGTACAACTGTGTTGAAAACAGGAAAGTCTTTATGATTACATCAGCAGTTCTTAGGTATGCCACATGGTGTGATGTGGACATAAACTATTTTTGGGAAGTACAGATCTTTAGGATTTCCATATGGGACCATTCACAACATTAGCAGGTGAATCACAAATGCAGCAAGCTCCAAGCAGAAGAAGAGTATTATATAATTGCTATGAACTTCAGTGTATGATATATTAGAAACTGAATTTCTTGCTGTTTGCTCCAATCACACACCCTGCCCTTCTTTTCTCATTAATCCTACATTCTTGCTGTTTTCTCTTTCCTGTCTTTCCCCGAGCTAAGCCATTTTATTTATAGTGCATTTATCGTCTTCTCTGGGAAATGGCTCGCTGTTTTCATTCAGCCTTTTTTTTTCCCTCTCAGACGCTCCATCTCATTTTCTCTTCCTCTTTTTCCTGTTCCCACTAACCTTCTTCTTGACCTCCTTCACTATTCCCTCCTTCTCTCCCACTCTTGGACACTGTTTTTAAAAGGTCCTAGTCTGGGCGCGACGCTGTGTTGTTGGTCCTTTGGGTGTGTTGGCATGGTGACCTGGTGTTTTGTGTGTATCCATACAGAGTGGCTTTTCTTTTTCATTTCAACATTTGTATAATACAATTTAAGAGGTCCCCCCCAAGAATAGATTCTACTGCCTAATATAAAACAGGGCTAAATGTAATCTGGGTATATGTGGTTTTCCAGTATATGCAGATTTTACACTTGATATCCTGAAAATTATTGGTAGGGAAGGAGAGATATGTTACCAGTGTACAGGTGTGAGAAGTGAATCAGGGAGCAGTGTTTGTCTCCTTATAGATTTTTTTTTTTCTTCTTCAAAATTGCCTCTTTTGCTTACTCCTGGTACACTGCCATTGTCTTGTTGCTCTTGAAACACTGAACATGGAAAAGGTCAGTGGGGCCTCAGGGTTTTCAGGCCTGATGAAATGATTATGAAGCTCTGCTGTCCCGGAGGCTTTTCCCACACTCTGCACACTGAAGGAGGCTGGGTTTGGGCCAGGCTAGCTGTTCTTGGTTAGGCCACTCTAAGGGATCCCCCTGAATAGTTTAGAGTAATGTGGGGTGATTTGTTGGGCTGGGAAGGTTGGGAGAAAATCCAGATTTTCAGATCTATGAAATATCTTACATCTATATAAATATGTTATGGACAATAAGTAGTAATGCCTCTGGAGATGTGGAGAATCATTTTAAAGAATCATTTTCATATAGTTCTCCAGCTTAACTTTCATTTCATCCTAATATTCACATATCCAATTTATATTTCATTAATGTTTGGTTCCTTTTACCTAAATCTAGGACCAATATAGAAATAATATGTGTTGGGAGGATTTTCCCCCAGTAATTTGCCAGCTCCCACCCATTAGCTAGCTCTCCCATATGATGCAGCAGCTCCCACCTAAAGAGAGGGATCATGGCCAATTTTGCTTCCTTAGACTCCTAACCACATAGGGCTTTGGCATTAAACTCCCAATCTCCTGACTACATGGTGAATGTGTTTCTGTTGTGTCACTTGTTAACACTTGTTGGAACCCTGTTAATAAAATGTTGACCAGATGCTAGCATACTGTTCATTGACCCGGCATACTGCCACTGAGGGACCTATGGAGAGCTCTGCATCCTGGATTTCCCAAAAGGCCAATGAAGTCACAGACATTCTGGAAAACTCTGTGAGGTCTCAGAATGTTTAGAATACCTAAAGCCTTATTCGGAGCATCTTAATGAGCTTGATGATACAGCAATTCTTTGTTATTAGTCACAGTTGAGTGTTTGATACTTCAGGGTGAAATTGTTTTAATAACCTGCTATGTGATTGATTCCATGTGTTTGGAAAAATACAGAGAACTGAGTTGGGTGAGACAGAAGGAAGTGATAAAGGTAAAATATTGTTTGCTCTAAGAGAGAAAGAAAAGAAAGCTCATGTTTCTTCAGTGTTGGAAATTGTTAGTGTTGGATGTTTACAGATTTCATGGTATTTCTTTTATGATAAATGGCTTCTGGTGTTTGTGTGTCTGTGTGTGGGGGTCGATGTATATCTTGGTGGGGACCTCATGAGGATGGTTTTTTTCACATCTATTTATGTATCTATCTATGTATCTATCTGTTTGTCTGTCTATCTGTCTGTCTGTCTGTCTGTCTGTCAGTCTATCTATATATCCATTTATACCTTGTCAGGATATTTCTTTCAAAAAGAAAACTGCATGCTTATTCCTTTTGATTCCTTGAGGTTTGTGTGTAGGCATCGCAATAATTAGTGCCATTAATACTGTCACAATAATTATGTCTCTGCCATTAGGTGCCATTAGTAAGACAAATTTGTGTGTGTGTGTGTTATAGGAAGATGGCAGGTTGCCATCTGTAAGAACATTGTTGCCTGTTTGAGGGTAATCCTCTTTACTGTATGTCGTGACACACAGACTGAGTTTTGTGACCTGTTGTGCCTTCACAAATGACATTAAGGACGTGTGCGTGTGTGTGTCTGTGTCCTGGGCCGGTCCATGCTGCCATAAGCCACTGCCAGACTGCTGCAGATGGCACATAACTATGGCAACCATCTGGAGGTTTCATGTGTGTGTCATGTGAAGAACATGCAGGCATGCAGTGGCACACTTACATGCAACACAAATGCCACATACACACAAAAATTATGCATGAACCACAGGAAACCACTGCACCATCAGCATGGAGCAGCACACAAGCACATAACATTCAGAGACAGGGAGTATCTAGAACAACAAAATCTCATCTAAATCCTTTATCTAAAGGACATGTAGCATCTGAAACAAGACCAAGGTTTACTACGAAACATAGGGGCTAAAGGAACTGCTGTTTATGGTACAACTAAATTCCATCTTGAAAGTCAAACAGCGAATAAATAAAGCTAAAAAATCTTAGTGGAATGTGGTTTTATAATAGAAAGGACAACAGCAAAAGTCATATTTACTAATGAACTCTGAAGCTAGAAGTGGATTTGCAATCATGAATTTTTTTTTTCCTGTTAAGCCAAGGATCTCTTTGATAAGTTGCATTTTGAAGTTAGTCTCTGTGCCAATTAATGCCTAAATTATTCAGAAATATGTAAGACATCACAGTGGGTTACATTATAAAACAAATAAAATACATAAAATTGAAATTCTATGAAATGAGGAACACTGGTGTTTAAAATTCAACTAGCAATTGGGGATGTTTGTCTTTGGTAAGTTGTCTTTGGTAGGAAGAGAAAGCGACAATGAAGGAGACGCACTCGTGTACATAACCTGATACTTAGTTATCTCGTCAGTACAATACGAGAAAGCTGGCCAGAGAAGCCACAAGCACAATAGCTTCATTGCACATAATCTGTGAGCTCACTTGCCTCACACCTTTGGAGTTGGTGGTTCGACTCTCTCCTCCCCACTGCGTGCCCTGTGTGCCCGGATTTTGCATGTTCTCCTTGTGTTTCGGGGGTTTCCTTTGGGTACTCCAGTTTCCTCTCCCAGTCCAAAGATAAGCATTGTAGGCTGATTGGCATCTCTAAATTGTCCTTAGTGTGTGAATGGGTGTGTGAGTGTGTGTGCGATTGTGCCCTGCAATGGCTTGGCACCCCGTCCAGGATGTTTCCTGCCTTGTGCCCCAAGTCCCTTGGGATAGGCTCCAGCCTCCCCGCAGACCTATCAGCATCTGAGGATGTTAGTGTTTAAGTATCAACCCTTTACTGCTTTAAAATAAATCAGCATACATCCATTTTTCCTCACACTGACTGTGTGAGCTGGCATTTGGCAGAATTGAGAGCTGTCAGCCAATAAAAGACGAGTATTTCCATGTATTGTCCTGTAAACCCTGTCTGATTGGTCGTGCCTCCATTTACTGAAGATAAAATACGAAACTCGATTCACTGAAGATACACAATCACAACACTTCTGTCTTCTTTTACTGACCTTCAGTTACGTAGTAACAAACCGCTCCAAGTGGAGAATTATTCGAGGAAAGAAAAAATACTCTGGGCCACAGCCCCAAATGCCCAGGCCAGGTTACGCTCCTGGTCCAGATAGTGACTTAAATGACTAAATGGCGATAACAGTTACCTTTTAATGCTTAAACATTCACGGTGAGTTAATGGCTGTAAATAAGACCAATCAATTTGAAGTGATTATGTTTTATTACCACCTCTGTTTTGAACTTGTAATGGAGAATAAACACATATTTCTCTGTGCAATCATCTTTAGACATTCAGTTTTCATTGTCAACTTTTTTTTCACTTAGCTAATTAGCCAATTATTTCCGCGCAAGTGCACGGTCTGTTCTGCTGAAATATTTTGCTGAGACTGCATCTGGACCACAGCCCACTGGTTGCTGACCCCGTATCTAATGGATGTTTAGCCTTTTGTATATCTGGATTCAGTTTGTTGCTGAAACAGTCTAAGTAAACATGTGGTTCAAATGGATGGTTCTAAGTTACAAGTATATTGTACAGTGGTATAAATGTGACACTAGTAGAAATTCGCCATCTATTTGTCTTAGAGTACTTGTTGCAAAACTGCACACATCCAGCTATAGAGTTGCTCAGTGCCCACTGTTTCAGACAAGACACAGAAAGTACTCCTTCTAAACCCCTTTTAGGCTTCATGTTTGCGATACTGAGGCTGAACCACTTCATAACTGTGGCTGATGTAAAAATACAATGTTTACAATGGCTGCTGATGTCCAGTGTGTGACTGGTTTTGTACACACACAGTGTACTAACTGCCAGTTAAATAAATAATGGTACTTTTAATAAGGTATTTAGAGATATTTTTCACTGTTGTTAGACTGGATTGTGGTACGAGATTGCAGTGTTTATGTGACTGTCAAAATTATCGGTATCTGATACACTAAATTTGAAAAGACTCCAATCGCCTTCTTTGGTGCAGCCCACAGGTTTCATTGAGGAGTCTGGTCTCTCTGACTTGATGATGAGTAACACGATCTACAAGTATGATTATGTTGAAGGTGGTAATAGCATAAAGTTGGAAGCTGATCTGTTTGAGCATACTGTACTAATGTGGAGATGAGTGAGCTGGACAGACTAAAGGACTAAAGCGCTGCTGCATCAGTTTCTTTAGATAGAGATGAAGCAATCCCACTGACACCATTATCAGCTGGTAGTCGAATGGCATTGTGGACAATGTAGGACGCCATTGAACAAGCTGAAAATATGCCAGCATGTCAATGAGAAGTCAAACTGAAATTTCACTACAAAATAAACCATATGTTAATTATAAAAATTAATTTGCAAGTCATCCAAGGTGGATTGTTTTCTTTAATGAAAAAGCCCAAGGCAGTTAAGAGTGGCAAATAGTTGCTCTGGGGCATGAAGGTGAGATTAATCTTTGCAGTAGGGAGTTGAATTGTACTAGGTGCCCTAAGATGAAGTAGCAGGAATCTCTGCAGGGGTCATGCATCTGGATTATCAGGTGGTATATCAGGATCTTGTAACATGGAAAGCTCAAAGATGAACCTCTACATTGTTCATATGGTGTAATTCAGTTCAGTGATATAAATGTAGCATTAGTAAAGGAAGAGATTGACACAGAGAGACATGGCAGGTCTTTGATCTGAAGCATTAAAAATATATCCATATAGCCATTAAAGAGGGATATGGTACCTTTTATTTTCTCTACAGTTAATGACTTGAGAGTTCTGAGTTATACGACTCTCTACATGTGGCCCAAAGCTGTAAACTCTGACCTTCTCTGTTCTTAAACTGGGAGAAAGTGTGTGTGGTGTGGATAATTACTTACAGTAATTACTTACAGTTTCTACTTCCTCTCGTATACATTACGATCTACACAAATGAACTGTAATGATAATTCGTAAATCAAAATATATTGTATGTTATATATTATATTATTAAATATATTGTATATTGTGTATTATCCATTGTAGACATGTATGTTACTTCAGTGGTTAACCTTCTGTATTAGCAACCAGAATGCTGTGAGTTCAAATCCCATGACTGTGGATTTGATTCAGTCTGACTTGTCAAGTTAACTGAAATTGTCTACAAACTAAATACACATACATATGAATGTGATGGAATATTGTACCTTATTGTAAACGGAACATTAACAGGAAATGTTTGATGTGGTAATCTATGTCAACAAAATCTTTATTGTGTAGGTGAATGCTGTAACATAATGAGGGCAGCCATCTTGTACAACCTGCATCATATTTTTCCTTTAGCACAGAATTTAGGAAAAGGGGAACGTTGGAAATTATGTGGTTGATGATGATGTAGATTCACTGTAAACACATTCGTTGTTCATTCATCTTCACTAACCAATTTATCCTGGTACAGGGCATGGTGGATTGAGACCCTATGGAGAATTTGTAAGGGGCTGGGATGCGGCATTTTTAGCTCAATGGTTAGAACATTGGGATACTGCTCGGACAGTTGTGAGTTCTAACCCCAGCACTGCCAAGCTGCCACTGTTGGCAGCTTAAGCAAGGCCCTTAACCCTCAACTTCTCAGATGTATAAACAAAATAAATGTAAGTCACTCTGGATAAGGGTGTCTGCCTGATTCCATTGGTGTAAGAGGTGTATTTTGCCAAGCTATTCCTTTAATAGTCATGGCAGCATTTCATATCAGTGCTGCTATTTTGTTTCTTGGTGAGCTCATGTCCTGGGAGATTGGTTTCTACTGTATACAGCCATGAAGTCAGCATGTTTCCAGAAATACTCCAGAGAGAGAGAGAGAGAAAGAGAGAAAGAGAGAGAGAAGGGTAAGGCCTGTGTAGGGGTAGGTTTTCTCCTGGCTTTCTTTTCCTTGTTTTTCTCTATTCCCATTTTTTTGGTAATAAGGCACATCTGGCCTCAGCTGCATTTTCGAGTATTTTTAGCCACATCACTATCTTTTGCCAGGAACCTCCTTTGGGGAGTAAAATATCTTTCTCCTGTCGACTATTTCACTCCCCCCATCAGCCCCAAGTGAGCATTGTAACCGCTACCTAATCAAACCCATTCCCTATCATGGTGCAGTGCCCAGCTGATTCCAATCTTCGTCGCTCACTCCTCTATAGTGAGTGACAGCTGTTCCTATTCTCTGCCTGTCTTTCTTCATGCACCTGAGGACCAATCATCTGTTCAGGCTCACATTTATATGAGCAAGCTAAGGCTTTGAAGTGTTCACCCCAAGCTTTGAGTCTTTTGAGTCTCTGACCCCTCTGACTCCACAGGTCAGGTAGAAGTGAATATGATAAATGTCATTATGTGATAAAAGGTTAAAGGATTAATAAATTTGCTTTTGTGTATTTCCCTACTGGCAAGTTAATTATTCTGCAAATAAACTGTCCCAGTGCAGTGGTTTAAAGCACCTTTGGTCACACTGAGGCCGTGGAAAGTGGCTGATTTTCTGCTAAGATAAAAAGGCATGGTGTGAGAAACTTTATGCATTGAAACTCTGTTTGTCTGTTTTGTAAATTATCTGAGAATGTGCTTGGAAAAGGGCAGCAGTCCAGCAGCATGCATGATTTGCACACTCCTGAGAAGTTTCATGTGTGAATTGGTGATGAGGAGAACATGATGAATCCGAGAGACCCTCTAGAGATCAGTGTCCTCAATCCGAGTGACACTGTACACTCCAGACCTATTTTCTCTCTCTTTTTCTTAGTCTCTTGCGCTCTAACTCTCTCATTCATTTTATCACTCTTATTACGAGATTAGAGCTGGTGTAGGTTATGCAGCTGATGATGTTTTTACTTGATTGCAAGTTACCCTACTTTGAGTCCTAAGAATGCATGATTTAGAGACATGACAAGAGACAGCTCCGTGGTCCCTGGTTTGATCCTGAGTTCGGGTTACTGTTTGTGTGGCGTTTCGTATGTTGTCCACATGGATTTCAACCAGGTTCTCCAGTTTCCTCCTAACTTCCAAAAAGAAGAATGTATGTGGATTGGCTGTGATAAATTGCCCATGTAAATTAGTATGTGCATGCATACATGTATGTGTGTGTATGATGCCCTGCTGTGCCTTACAATTTATTCCTATCTTGCATCCAGTGTACCCAGGATAGACATCAGATTCACCATCACCCTGACCAGGATAAGTCCTTTGCAAATGAATGAATGGACCTCTGATCCTTTTCAGACTCACTAATCTGGTGCACTAACAATTTGGAAGACACTTTAGACTAAGCATGCACGTGTTAATTCACTTATCTGAGCATAATGGAAAGTTACAGTGTGTATGCGTGCTCTGCCTAAGTGATTGGGATCAAAGTTATGCCACTGAAGGTCTTTTCCAGTGTTTGGTTTCACAAGTTTTTTGTTTTGTAGATGAAGTATTTTCTTATCATTTGTCTCTTCCTCTCAGAGAATCATCAGTTATTCTCAAAGATTCTCCCGTTCCTCATAAACGTCAGTGTTATTTGCTTGTTCTGTGAGGCATCAGAGCATCACACAGCTGCTGTATTTTTAATGCACAATCTTGGATGCATGCTGAGCTGGGAATAGAGCCTTGCATGAATTATTCTGTTTAATGTGCTGGTATGGTCTTTTTGTGTCTCGTTTATTACTCTGTTTGTCAGCCCACTCTGCATTTCCTTGATGGAGGGCTTCTGATTTCTCAGTTTCTCTGACATTGTATCCCCACTTTACACTTCACACAGCACAATTTTAGTCCAAGTTCTGAAAGCTGACTCACATCCAGACACATCCAGTATTTGTGTGTACAGTATCTCACAAAAGTGAGTACACCCCTCACATTTTTGTAAATATTTGATTATATCTTTTAATGTGACAACACTGAAGAAATGACACTTTGCTACAATGTAAAGTAGTGAGTGTACAGCTTGTGTAACAGTGTAAATTTGCTGTCCCCTCAAAATAACTCAACACACAACCATTAATGTCTAAACCGCTAGCAACAAATGTGAGTACACCCCTAAGTGAAAATGTCCAAATTGTGCCCAAAGTGTCAATATTTTGTGTGGTCACCATTATTTTCCTGCACTGCCTTAAACCTCTTGGGCATGGAGTTCACCAGAGCTTCACAGGTTGCCACTGGAGTCCTCTTCCACTCCTCCATGATGACATCGCGGAGCTGGTGGATGTTAGAGACCTTGTTCTCCTCCACCTTCTGTTTGAGGATGCCCCACAGATGCTCAATAGGGTTTAGGTCTGGAGACATGCTTGGCCAGTCCATCACCTTCATCCTCAGCTTCTTTAGCAAGGCAGTGGTCATCTTGGAGGTGTGTTTGGGGTTGCTGTCATGCTGGAATACTGCATACTGATCATGCTCTGCTTCAGTATGTCACAGTACATGTTGGCATTCGTGGTTCCCTTAATGAACTGTAGCTCCCCAGTGCCGGCAGCACTCATGCAGCCCGAGACCATGACACTCCCACCACCATGCTTGACTGTAGGCAAGACACACTTGTCTTTGTACTCCTCACCTGGTTGCCGCCACACACGCTTGACACCATCTGAACCAAATAAGTTTATCTTTGTCTCATCAGACCACAGTACATGGTTCCAGTAATCCATGTCCTTAGTCTACTTGTCTTCAGCAAACTGTTTGCGGGCTTTCTTGTACATCATCTTTAGAAGAGGCTTCCTTCTGGGACGACAGCCATGCAGACTAATTTGATGCAGTGTGGGTGTATGGTCTGAGCACTGACAGGCTGACCCCCCACCCCTTCAACCCCTGCAGCAATGCTGGCAGCACTCATACATCTATTTCCCCAAGACAACCTCTGGATATGACGCTGAGCACGTGCACTCAACTTCTTTGGTCGACCATGGCGAGGCCTGTTCTGAGTGGAACCTGCCCTGTTAAACCGCTGTATGGTCTTGGCCACTGTACTGTAGCTCAATGTCAGGGTCTTGGCAATCTTCTTATAGCCTAGGCCATCTTTATGTAGAGGAACCATTCTTTTTTTCAGATCCTCAGAGAGTTCTTTGCAATAAGGTGCCAGTGACCAGTATGAGAGCGATGACACCAAATTTAACACACCTGCTCCCCATTCACACCTCATACTGGCTAATAGGGAAAATGGCTAATTGGGCCAAATTTGGACATTTTCACTTAGGGGTGTACTCACTTTTGTTGCCAGTGGTTTAGACATTAATGGCTGTGTGTTGAGTTATTTTGAGGGGACAGCAAATTTACACTGTTACACAAGCTGTATACTCACTTCTTTACATTGTAGCAAAGTGTCATTTCTTCAGTGTTGTCACATGAAAAGATCAAATATTTACAAAAATGTGAGGGGTGTACTCACTTTTGTGAGATACTGTATGTGTGTGTGTATGGTGTATGTAAAGAAGAAAAAGAGCTTTTTTTTGCACTGTCTGCTGCTGGGGCTTGCAGTTTGCAGTTCAGGGCTTGGTTGGTTAGGAGGAGGCATGTGGGAAGAAAACAAGCTGATGAATGGCTTTAGTGTTAGCTGCTGGTTGTTTATCTCTCAATACACCAGAATCTTGTTCAGTAGTTTCTGTGAGAGGTTCAGTACTGTGACTTCCGCATCATCATGCAGAGCAAACTCCTTTAAACTTCTTTTAGCTTGGTTTGTTTTGACACTTTAGCCATACATGGGTGCACACCAAACATCCGAAACCTGGTTAACCTAACCTTGAACCATGGTTCAGTTAGAACACAATTTTATTGTTGATTTGTACTGAGATTACATGACTCAGTGCTTGAATCACCATTGTAGAGTTAGGGTGCTTACACATTTGTAGCTTTTAGTCCTTTTGAATTGAATCCTGGTTCATTTCCCCCCATAAATGAGTGTCTTTAAGTGATTTAGTGGAAAATATCAAAGTTTAAATTTTAGTATGACCTGTTCTGACACAGAATCTTGAATATTCAGGCACATTAGTACAACCCCAATTCCAAAAAAGTTGGGACGCTGTGCAAAATGTAAATAAATGTAAATAAAAACAGAATGCAATGATTTTCAAATCTCATAAACCCATATGTTATTCACAATAGAAAATAATAATAATAAAAAACATATCAAATATTTAAATTGAGTAAATGTACCATTTTAAAAAACAATAGATTTAGATTTTTGATTTGGTAATTTTGAATTTGATGGCTGCAACACGTCTCAAAAAAAAATTGGGACGGGGCAACAAAAGGCTAGAAGAGTAAGTGTTACTAAAAAGAAACAGCTGGAAGTTATACTGCAACAGGTATGTAACATGATTGGGTATAAAAAGAGTATTTTACAGAGGCAGAGTCTCTCAGACGTAAAAAGGGGCAGAGGTTCACCAATCTGCAAAAAACTACATCTACAATTTGTGGAACAATTTCAGAGTAATGTTCCTCAATGTAAAATTGCTAGACTATGAATATCTCATCATCTACAGTACATAATATCATCAAAAGATTCCGAGTATCTGGAGAAATCTCTGTGGGGAAGGGAAAAAGGTGAAAATCAATATTGCATGCCCGGCCTCAGGCAGCACTGCATTAAAAACAGGCATGATTCTGTAATGAAAATCACTGCATGGGCTCAGAAACACCTCCAGAACTCATTGTCTTTGAACACAGTTCTCCATGCCATCCACAAGTACTGGTTAAAGCTCTATTATGCAAAGAAGAAGCCATATGAGTAAATGATCCAGAAAAGCTTCAGTCTTCTCTGGGCCAAAGCTCATTTAAAATGGACTGAGGCAAAGTGGAAATCTGTTCTGTGGTCAGACGAATCAACATTTGAAATTCTTTTTGGAAAACATGGATGCCGCATCCTCTAAACTAAAAAGGACTAAAGAGGAGAGGGACCATCCTGCTTTTTATCAGCACTCAGTTCAAAATCCTGCATCTCTGATGGTATGGGGGTGCATTAGTGCCTATGAAATGGTCAGCTTGCACATCTGGAAAAGCACCATCAATGCTGAAAGGTATATACAGGTTTTAGAGCAACATATGCTTCCATGCAGATTCAATCCCATCTTTCCTTCTGAGAGACTCTGCCTCTTTAAAATAGTCTTTTTTATATCCATTCATGTTAGTGACCTGTTGAAAATTAACCTAATTAGTTGCAAAATGTTCTTCCAGCTGTTTCTTTTTAGTAGAACTTACTTTTCCAGCCTTTTGTTGCCCCCGTCCCAACTTTTTTGAGACGTGTTGATGTATGCTTTCAACCATGGTCCGTTTTAAGCTTCTTGACAGACACAGTCAGGTTTTCATTCAATATCTGTTGATGTTTGATAGAGTCCATGATGCCATGTATCCTAACAAAATGTCCAGATCCTCTGGGAGAAAAACAGCCCCAAAATATTAAAGAACCACCACCATATTTTACCGTGGACATGAGGTACTTTTCCATATAGCTACCTCTCTGTGTGTGCCAAAACCACCTCTGGTGTTTATTTAAAAAACATGCTGTTAGTAGAAACACAGTTGGAGAGTGAGGCAGTGCAACTTGACGGTCTTGCTAAAGGTCATTGGGTGTATTTTTAGATAATGAGGTACAACAATGCCTAATTACTCTTGGTCAGCTTTAAAAGCTCCTCAACTAAAGTTTAGGTTGCTACAAGAAAAAGTCAGTGCTTAGAGTGCAGGGACGTTATAACACATTCGCCAATAATCACATCTGATCTCTTTATAAATGTAGCCAACAAGTTATGCAGGGCTCTAGGAATGAGATTTTTGTCAAGTGAATTATTTGGAAGACTAACATCAGCAACACATAGCCATCAATAATGTGGACATTTCTTATTTGACTTATTTCATTATATTGACTTATTGATGTAAGTCCAGTTTTGTAGGAAATGGCATGTGAGCTCAAATTTAACCACCTCCAAACTGCCCCTGTTGGGCATGGTCCTTAATCCTCCACTGCACAGTTGTAAATTTAGCTGAATAAAAGCATCTGGAAAAAATTCATACATGAATTGTGCCATGCAGGAATGCACAGAGTTCGTCAAAACTGACCTTGGATGTCAATTAATTGTGTTAAAATGCAAATGTCACAAATAATAACGTAAATATATCAAATGTGTTACTGAAATGGCTGAATATTGCAGTAAAAACAGTTACCAGTAGTTCACAGATCAAAGCATGTGACTGAAAATGAGGATTAAGCTATGATGGTGTAGCAATGCAATTATCTCAAGAAACTAATTAAGACTGAAAGTTATGTTTGCTTAATACAAATATTTATATAGAAACATATGATTAGGGGATCTAATAATTAGTCACAATCACTTCAAATAATCTCAACCAGCTTAGACAATTGTGATTAGGTGATTAAGTAATGACTGTGAGCTGCAAGTAGAGCTCATGCCAGTTACTGAATAAGGATAGTTCTTAATGTTCACAATTATTATTGCTTTTATGTTCTACTGTTGTCACAATTCAGTAGATGTGCATATAATGCTTATGTAATGTGTGAATGCGTGTGTGTGTGTGTGTGTGTGTGTGTGCGTGTCTGCAGCCTGGATGCTCAGTCACTTGTGTAAAGTGTGAGCTGACGCTTTAAAAGCCTGATGGGTTGCTGAGGGCTACAGTGGTCTCTGAGAACTAGGCCAGGCTCAGTGGGTCACTGTTTCATTGAGGCCTATACACTTTTACACACAAAATCATACACACATGAAAAACTGATGGAAAACAAAACATCAGCATACAGTAGTTGTTTTGTATCATTTCACTGTCTTTCTGTTTAGTGCAGAATGAATTTTGTATACTAATGATGTTAAGTGATAATGAGACTGCCTCTTCAATATGTTATCTTACATACAGTATATACAACATATAAGTCTGCGCTACATATGCATATATGATGTGCTCCATTGTATAGTATATTGTGAGGTTTTACAAGAGTGTGAGTTTATCAGATAAAGTGCTATAAACAGTTTCAAGGAAATTATACCACAGTGCTGTTGAATTCTCAGTTCTGATTGGTATATTAATGTGCTAATTCTTTTGTGTTATCATTTTTATAGCAACAGCTAATTCATGTATGGAGGCTGCATCACATAATCTTAGCCTAATAATACACAGATTAAAAACATATTGTTACTTGGTAAAAATACTCATTGATCTTTAAGGAGATGTTTATTTAACATTTGTGGAAGGAGTCTCTATTATCAGTGCTTTGTTCCAGTCATTCCAAGTTTTCCATCATGGGAATGTCTTTTGGACAGAGGACTTTGTGATTTCTGGCTCCTTGCTAACGTGAAAAGCTGTGTTTTTGTCTTATTGCATAAAGAGACAAAAAACGCGAGGCTGGTAATGGAATGACTGTTTATAGCTGCTGTGGCTGAAATGATAAAAGGAGTTACAGTAAATTATTTTGTGTATGTTCAACAACATTAAAAGTCAGTTTAAACAGTTAAAAAACTACAATATATTATTTTTAAATGAATTGATTTAATAAAAAATAAAATCATTGGAAAATTACTGTGGAATAAGAGAAATAAAACACACTCCACTTTGTGTCAGGCTGCGTCACGCCACCATTGTTGATTATTTTCATAACGGTATGCTTTGTGTCATGTTACATTCCATGCATATTACAGTACACAGGTGTTACAATTACAGTATAGAGGGAAGCATTTATTTATTTATTTTTGCTGTAGACAGTCATGTTTTGTAATCGCACTGAAATGTACTTGGGAATGTTCAACTTTCCAACATAAAAATCTTCTGAAGATGAGTTTTCTCATTCCTATTTTGCTGCTGTTCAATTTGAACGGACATCTTACTTTTCCTCTTCAAAATCACCTGACATTTGTGTTTACATGGCTAACTTTTTCCAAAGTGTGCCAACCTGAACAATAGAAGATCTTTGTCCCACATGCACTCCTGCCAAGGTGAGGTGTGGGGCTTCTGTGGACAGATCATTTTGTGTACACTAAACAAAGAATCAGAAACTCAGGTGTGTATAACCAAACAATGATGACATCACAGCAGCACATCTCTTAGGGCATGCTGCAATATTTGTAAAACAAGAAAGTCTAGGGTTTTTTTTTTTATGTGAAACACCTTACGGACCTGGCTTCATAATCTAGGGCATTAAATTGTCTTTTAGTTTATCTCATAGGTAGGTATATAGGTTTTAATGTGTTTTCTTTTCAACACTACACACAAACGCACTATCTTTGAGGACCTTTCATTATCATAATTATTAATGCAGCTAATTTATGCTATACTTACACCTAAATATAACCCTTTGTGTTATTGACCATGTTAACTCCTTTGTACAAAAGGTCAGATCTTCTTCATTCCTAATCTCTTCTATTGAAACATGTGTTCAGACGACACTCAGATGGATTTAATCTAAAATGGATTGGAGTCCATTGGAGTCCAATAAAGTCCATGCCAGCTCAAGTGCACACTGTCATTAAAGCAAAAGAGGAACATACCAAATACTAATAAACTCAGAAATTCATGTAAATATTTAAAAGATTCTACTACCTTTATAATTCAAAATAGAAACTATTTAAAAGTTCTACTTTTCACTTGATTCTACTCTTGACAGTTGTTGTCAATAATATAACTTGTAATGAAAGCATTTTCTCAA